>NW_010244192.1:23243-23495 GCF_000690775.1 Eurypyga helias
CTTCTAGCCTGCATACCTCCCTTCACTTCTGCGGAGTCAGTATCCATGTGAACTAAAATAAGTGGAAATTCCTCAGTATTCTTCAGGATATCCTTTGCTTATATAGTCACACAAATATTTTGAAGATTTTTACATATGAAAGACACAGGTGATTCAACTATGGCTGTAAATCTTTTGTGTCACCTTCAGTCAATATCTTGTTTATTCCTTCTTTTTTGTTTCTTTCACTTTATGCTACCTCACCATCAGCAG
>NW_010244192.1:23521-33295 GCF_000690775.1 Eurypyga helias
GACTATTTTTGTGTCTCTGGACCATAGTTAAACCATAAAACTGTTATCTTTAATGTATCTAACTCCAAAGAGCCTAAAGAGAAAGAAAAGAAAAACAAAGTCAAGACATTGTCACATCACATCAATGTCACACTGCTTCCTTTCTGAATTAAAAAAACACCATTTTCCTGCCTTTGGAAAAAGATTTTTGGAAAAAGAAAGAATTACAAAATTCAAAGTTCATAGACATTACTGCTTCTTCAAAGGAAAAGACATCACCACCACCACCTGTACCTCCTGGAATGACATCTTGAGTGTGTATATTTTAAATACAATTTCCACATGAAAGATTTTGAAAGATTTTTCTTTAATATAGTTAATACCTTCAATATCTGTTCATTCCTTCAAAACCTGAAGTGCTTTGCATGTCTGGGCTATTAACCTCCTTTACCATTATGTTAAGACTGACAGGATGTCAGTGGAGAGTTAATGTTTTCTGTAGTGTCAACAAATTTCCCTAGAAAATCAATCTTTATTAATAAGAATAATTCAGTTCCCCCAATTGTGTTTTGTAGATCCTAAGAAATATTTTTTTTACCTTATCCATGATGTTTATAACACTGTCAATTGTTATTTACACATTTCTTTGAACAAGGAAAACGCGTTCCTGAGGTAACTGACAGTACCACAGGAGGACACATGGCTGAGGCACCTTATAGAAGAGAGCTGCCATGAACAGAAAAAAGATATATTTTTGCACAGAAGCATCTGACTTAGTCAGAGACATCTACAGATATCCTTGAAGAAATCTAACTTTTCCATCAGCTTTTATCTGATACTGTTTGTTAAGCTCAGGCAGATATTAACATATGACTTCCCTGTCCTGCTTGGAAAACCAAAGCTGCAGATAAAGTGTCCAGCTGATGGTTTAGATTTTAAGACTAAATCTAGGATCTAGGAGGTGTCTCACATCCTGGCTCTGAGAATTGTGTCACCATATCTCAGATGAGTGTCTTATTTAGGCAGGTGTATGTCCCATAATCATTCCTCACATTTGAAGCAGGCTGTCCCATCACCTCTTGGTAGCTGATATCAGATTTTCTTTGTACATAGAGGATTAAGCTTGACTACCAAGATAGGGTTTCCTATCAAAGCTTGAAAACAAGCTGTGAAGTCATCAGCTGTATCCTGAACATGACCTCTAAGGAGTTCTTAATGTGTATAGCATGATCACGGCTGAGAAGAGCTTGAAAATGTTGACGGGCAAAGACCTAGGTACTTAGAGAGAAGGTGACATCTAAGAAACGATTCTGGGAATGATTCTACCTAGATGGTACAGTAGGTGTTTAAAGAGACAGACCGATGCTTAACCACTCTTGAACACATGGCTTCTCCGAAAGCCAGAAATGAAGCCTGTGAATTCAGGCATTGTAAAGTTGGTGTTTTCCAATCAGCAGCCTAAGGGATTTCCACACAGGTTATAAGCAGTCAACAAAGAATTGAGGAAAATATTAAGCAGGGATTATTTTGGACAGAAAGAGAAGGGATAAGATTCAGAAATAATATTTGAATGGGGAAATTTCTACTGGATATCTATAGTTTATTTCTTTCATATACCCTTGTAGAATCGTAAAACAGATCCCAGTATGCCTAGCTGATACAGGAAAAATTCTCATTTTAGTGATATATTTTGGTGCAGAGACCATTTCTGGGCAGCAAAACATTATAAAAAAAAGTACTCAATGGATATTGGATTGAAGCAGACCTTTTGAATTATTTAGGCTGTCACATAACATGGCCAGTGGCCACTATTTAGAATGTTTTTAAATTTCATGATCAGGGGCTGTACAATACATTAATCTTAAAACTGGGAATATAATCCCTCCTGGGCTTGTATTTGGCTGTAATACTTTAAGCAGATATCTGTAATTTTGTAATCAAAGCCAAACCAAGATGAACTCTGACCTCAGAGGTATTCTGAGGTGGTTTCTATTTGCAACTTCTGAAAAGAGGCTTTCTGCCATAACACTAATTTTACTTTTCAGCTTGTGAAAAAGTAAACAGATAAAAGGCAAAGACTGCCAAAGAAATGAGGTAAATATATTTACTGAGTAAATACTGTATTACTAAATGAAATGTCTCATACTTACTTTCAGCACATGAAGCAAAACTGGCAGAACTGGACAGAGATCCTTTAAGTGTGGGCTTTTTCACTTTTACAAGCACAGAATGTGATTTTGTGTCTGACAAAATTTTGTGTCTGACAGAATTTTTAGACAAATATAACAAACAATCCTTTGCAGTAGTGGAAAATATCGGAAAACAATCCATTTTTATTTTTAGTAATCTGGGATGAAAAATTATGATATTCTAGCAGGTGAGTTCGGGAAGAACAGCAGAAGTGATCTTATCTCTCCATTTGACCCAAGAAAAGATCAAGTAGACCAAAACCATTCCTGGCATGTTTGTCTAACCTGTTCTTACAACCTGTCAGCAAGAGAAACTGCACCAGTTGCCAGGAGAGCTATTCCAGGCTTAACTCTCCTCACCATCAAAAAGTTCTTTCCACTGTCTAACCTAATTCTACGTTCCTACAACTTAAAAGTACTGTTTTTCTTCCTGTCCTCAGGGGATCTGGAGAACAGAGTATTCTGTTCCTCTTTGCAGCAATCTTTTAATTGCTTCATGACACAGTCCTGCTCCCCGGGCTGTCCACACCGCGTGTTGGGTCACCTCCAGGGTCTATTCTGGAGCTGAGCAATTAGATGTGTCCTCAAACAACCTGTGGTTCATTTGTTAGATAGTCCCAGGACTGCACCAGTGAATCACCAGTCAAGCACCCAGCATCTCTTTCTGTCCGCCAAACTCAGTTCTTGAACTTCTACTCACCCTACTGCACCTCACGCCCTTCTTTGTCCTCACACCGCATCCTTCTGCCCATGATCTATGCAAATATTCTCGCCGTGTATGAAAGTATAAAATGTGATGGATGGTAAAGTAGCCACTCCTCATATCTAAGGCAAGCTGAAAAAGTGTTCCCTCTTGAAAACCAAGTTTCAGGCCTCAGGATAGGCCACATGGGGGCAGGAGGAGATCTAGGCCTTGTGTCACAAAGCTATCCCAGGCTTCGATGGGAAAGGGCATGCAAGGAAAGAAAAGGACTCTGAGAATATCCCTAGCTGCCAACAGGGATATGGCAGGGCAGCCACATCTTCCATTGATTGAGAAGAGTGAGATAGATGACCTTTGTGCAGACCATCAGAGGCCAGTGAATTAGTTGCACAGAAGTCCATGGGGTAAGTACTGTGTCAGGCTTTACTCCAAGAGCTGCAATCTGTGGACACAATCAGTTTGCATTGCAGGGAGCAAACAAAAATATAAACCAATTGTTAGAAATTTGGAATGGAAAAGAGAATTTAAATAAGAAAATATGATGTGCTGCTGTATAAATTCACAAAAATTCGTAAAGTTGCACACAGTACTTCAATCACCCAAATACAACAGCAGGCCTGAAAGGGATTCGGACAAACGGAGGGTTATGGAAGAGTTTCTTTGTGAAGAATGACTGAAGAATGGGGACTTTCAGATCTGGGAAAGTAATGACTGGGAGAATATGGAGAAGGGCTATAGAGCCTAGAGTGATGTTGAGGAGGCCATAAGGACTGATTTTTTAGCTGAAGCTAGAAGAAGGGAGGCATGAAAACAAGAAAGAATCTCATTCACCTAGGGTGCAGGTAAGCAGTGGAGCTCCTTGGCATAGGATATTGTACGTGCCAAATTCAAGGAAGAGAAATCCATCGAGCTCAGGAAATCCCCAAATTTCAAGTTGTTGAAGGTAGGTGCTGTTTTAGTAGCTGCTTACCCTGTTCTTACCTTGACATCTGTCTTTTGTATCTGTCTTTGGGTCTAGGCAGGCTTTTTTGTTGGATGCAGTACAAACACTTCAGTGTAGGAACACTACGGATGTAAACCATTCTGGGCCAACTGACCTTTCCAAGAAGGCAGCCACAGGGACACTGCCACAACGTTAGCCACATCCAAGGTGTCTATCAAGAATTATTCCTGATTGAGTCACCTTGCACTGTGCTCAGCTACTGCCTGGAGGAATGTTAATTCACATAGACCAAAGATGTGTTAGCAATTTAACTATATGGACAACTGCATGCCAGAACTTGGGCCTTCTCTGTGGCACTACCACAGCAGTATTTGAAATGGAACTGGGTTTCATAAAGGAAAAGTATTCTTAAGTTTGATAATGATTCACTAGGAAGCACCAGACACAAGAAACCTGAAGAGATGCCACATTATTGACAATTCGGTTGAAGTAGTGACTCTGGATGAAAATTTTCTCTTTGACCATGGGTGGTCAAAGGTTCATATCTGTTCTATATAGGAGCTTAAGTCATGTACAATCTTGTACTGTAAGGTCATCTTCTAGTAATGTCATGATTTAGCTAATGTTTGGTCCATTTTCTGTTTCATCATTTCAGGGGAAAAAATATGTGAAGAATTGTGTCTACTCAGTAAGCCTTCAATTCCAGTTCTAGGTTTTGGCAATTTTTTTATGCCTTTTCTGATCTCTTTAAACAGTATTAATGGAAGCACTGTATTTTGAACTTCAAGAAGATGACGAAGTGTGTGTTAGTTCATTAATTACATAGATAACCAATGAATTTACAAGTCTCCATGTGCATTATTTTACAATTGTACTGTGAGCAATCTGAAAAATGTGATCTAATAAAAGATTTTGACAAAGTGATTTATATGGAGAAAAGATTTCTATTATTATTTAAAGTGTATTAATATTTTCATTGTTTTTAATAAGGATAAATAGATATTCAAAGTTACCTATATCTATAACATTAATTATTGCACGCAGTTCATGTATAATATGCAGGTGGAATCCTACCTTATAGATGGTCTGCAAGTGCCTCTTTTAAGTCCTTAATAATTTTCATTGCTTTTATAAAGTTCTCAAGT
Organism: Eurypyga helias; assembly: GCF_000690775.1. Classification (NCBI taxonomy): domain Eukaryota; kingdom Metazoa; phylum Chordata; class Aves; order Eurypygiformes; family Eurypygidae; genus Eurypyga; species Eurypyga helias. The sequence continues at coordinate 28,481 of NW_010244192.1, forward strand.
AATTAGTTTATCTACAAGAAGCATTTACACTTTAATATATATATATATATGTAGGTGAAAACTGCTTTGGTATTAAAAGTTTTTTTAAAAGAAATAAAAATTTCAGTAATAACTATTTAATGAGAAACTTTGGTCCAAGCATCATACATGTTAGCTGTTCTTAAATCACTACAGAAATGGGTTTGGATTCCAGCTTTTCCTTTCAATTTAAGTTGGTGAGGAACCAAATTATAATCAACATCAATAAACCATACAGGCTAGAACAGTAAAAAATAATGTTGAAACAAAATATTTCATGTCAGTTGAAACAGGGAGATACATTCCCAGGTGGCTTATGAAGAAAAGGAAAATAGCCATAATGAAGAGTACATTGAATCCAACCCTCTAGTCCTTCCCGAGGCAAATCTTCCCTTGACTTCAAGCCATGTGTAAAAAGCTGACCAGGGCTCTGGTGTGGGAGATCTTGTGTATTTCCAAATACAAAAACCCTCAAACCTGACAAGCCCTTTAACTCTGTGTGTGTTCGTGTGGCTGCTCCCAGTGACTGAGGCTTGTTGTCAATTAAGAGCTGTGACTTATTTCATTCTCAAGTTTTCTCTGTTGTTGGAAATATTTATTCTGCATCATTTTAATGTGGAGTTCAAAGCAAACAGGAAAATATCCCAAAATTCACAATCACAGCAAGATCTTATTTCACACTGGATATCATTTTGTTCTATGTCCTCCCACTGGGCTGGATTCCTGGGTGGCGCTGAAAAGTTGGGCCCTTAGCGAATAAAGACATTCAACTCCTCATCTTCAATTTCCTTTTGAAAATTTCTTTTTAAAACTTAGGAAAACCATAATTTTTTGTTACTATGTTTTAAAATATGCTTGAGACTGAAACAGATGTAAGATAAAATCTAAATGAATGTGCATGAACATCTACGAATTAGGCACAGAAGGAATATCATAAACCTCTACCTCACCTAATCCTAGCAGAAGTCCAGGTACTGTCTTTCCTGTTGAGCTAGGTTTACTGTTCAAGAATGTTTGTGGAGCTACTTAAAATGCCTTTCTGACACTCAGACACAAAACCTAGGTAGGATTCATCTGACCTGGCATGTGTTTTCAGTGGAAATCTCTACATCAGAGCTAGGTATTTCAAATTCCCTTTATAGCCTCTTTTTGTTCCCTTTATAGCAGAAACAGCCACTTTTCAGGATTAATCCCATCCTAAGTTTCTAAAATGGGTGAGATGAATCCAGTCCCCAAAGCGTCTGTTGACTCTGATGCAACCTTAGACAAGCTACCTACACTGTAGGCAACTAAAGTTAAATGAGTTGTATCCTACATAAAGTGTTTAAGATCTGGAGGAATAATTGGGCAATTTAATATATTAAATTGTGCAAAAATCTCTGACTAAAGAAGAGCTTTTGTTTGGCTAAAGGACATCTTTCTGAAATACAGCCAATATTCGTATGAAGAAAAGGACAATTCACTCCTTTCCTTTGTAGCTGCTTTTTCTGAGTAATCTCCCTCATTGCTGAAAAATGTGCCTTATTTCCAAACTAAACTTGTCTGGTTTCAGCTTGCACCCACTGATTTTTTTTAGGCCTTTTTTCTTTGGTTTAAACGTCCTTTCATTGTTCCGTGTTTTACCTAATGAATGTACGAGCATGCATAATCAAGCCACCTTTAAATTTACTATAATCTAAACAGATTGAGTATTTCCAGTGCCCCCACTGTAAGGCATTTTCTCCATCCTGAAAAGATTTTTAAGGTCCTTTCTAAGTTGGGGTTTTTTTTACCTAATATGGACACCAGATGTGTATGCAATATTCTAGTATCAATCTCATCAATATTACATACAGAGGTAAAATCATCACCCTGCTTAATTTATACAATAAATGGTTCATATATGGGATTTCCTTTTTCAGATTTACATTAGGAACTTCTGCTCTGTTGTTTGTTTCTTAAGATCCATTTTAGAACAGCTGCAGAAGTCTGGCTGTATTAAACTGGTTCATTGAAATTGTCTCACCTGGCTAAATAAGTCAGCTAATTTTGTGTATCATTATGTGATCTTCCACCAGTATTTTTGACATTCAAAACTGTCTTCTGTCAATATTTTAGGAATATTTTGCACTGGATGTGGTCATCCTTCAGGCAATCCTTGGGAGCTGATGCTAGAAGTTACTTACCTAACTGGCTGGTTACCTCTGAGAAGTGTCAGCCAGTTCTTAATTATTTCAATATATTCCTGTATCCGCTTTTCCACTATTTTGTCTGGCATTGATGTCCAGTAACTTGCCTAATTTAACCTTTTTGGATATTGGCATCACATTTGTACTCTTCTAGTCTTCTGGAATTTTTCCAGTATTTCAAGATTTATTCAAAAGTAACATTAGTGACCCAGCTGCCTCCTTGGGAAGCTGCTGAGGACTCTTGGAATCAAGCTATCTGGCCTATTGATTTAAAAATATTTAACAGTCTTTGTCTAGATTCCTTCTTGGTAACTGAAGGAGTGGAAAGATCTTAATCATTGTCATGTGAAGTGATTAAATGATCTTGTTTTTCTCCCAGTATTAAAAGGAAATATTTACTGAGCATTTGTCCTTTTTCACTTCTAGCATATTTTTCTCTTTTTAATAACAATTTTTAAAAGTTTTCTCTTTTTCATGCTGACAGCAATTATTTTCCCAAGCCTTAACTTCTCATACTAATACTTTTTTTTTTTTAAGAAGTTCTTATTCATCTTGCTAACTAAATCTGTAATTTCTGTCTTCTTTTCTGTTTGATACATTGCTTTTATATTCCCAATTTCCACAAAATGAGGTTGGACTTTTAGCCATTTTTTTTTTTTTCTTGATTGTGAAATTTTGGGGATTTAGCCATCTAATAAACTCTTCTAAAAGAATTCCTAAATTTCATTCAAAGTCCTCTGCTTACATTTCACTTTCCAGGAATTTTGCTTATAACATTTCTCACCTTTTGGAAATGATGCCTTTTTAAAGCACAAACTATGAAATTAATTGAGAATTTTCCTTGTTTATCTTCTGAGAAGATAGCAGATCATGGTTGCTTGATTCCAGGCTGCCACCATCCTTTGACCTAGAGAGACCATCTTTGGCCTAGAGAGTAATTCATCTGTATCTAACATTAAAAGGCTGTATGCAACAACATTTAGGGCAAAATTGTCATAGGCAACATCCTTAGATGAATGTCTATGTACTTAATTTTTAAGATTCTGGTGGTGTTTTTTTCCTGTTTGAACTGAACTTCCAACCTTCTTCTTCCAAGCTGAAGCTACCACATAGCAAAATAAAGAATTTATTTTGTTGGAATGTGTAAGTTATTTTGAAATGACAATTACTTTGTTTTTGTTTTTGGTCACGTGTATTTTAACAGCCTCTGTCCTGAATAGATATTGCACAAGCCAAATTGTTTTGTTCATTTAACCACATATATCTAGGCGTACAGAATTGTAACAATCCTTTATGCCTGATAAAGTGATAAGCTCTCTTAAAAACAGCTAGAGCTGCAGTGAACTTTGGACAACAAGTCCCCTAAAGCTTGTAAGTTTTATTGCCATTTTCCAGGTGGGCTCATAAGGAAGACAGAGGCCTTAAAATGATGGAAATACCCAAAAAACACTCAAGTGTAATTCAGAAATTTGAAAGCACGGCAGCCAATACAAATTGTCATGCTACGGTGAAGGTACAAGCCAGACCAACAGTCTTGCATGTCTTTGAAATATGAAATGTTAAATTGCAGTAGGTGTATCTCGGAGGACGTATGTCAAGCATGGTAATTGCCTAAGAGACAGAGGTATAAAGGATACTAAAAAGGGAGGAAAGCGAATTATTATTCCAAATTCAGAACAGATCATGGATCCGCTATCAGTTGTGTAAGACAATATGTGTTCATAAAATGCACTTTTTTGATTTATATAATAAAACAATGGTTTCCCCTTCTTTCCCTCCATCAGAAAAAGAAGGTAGTGGCTACAAGAAATTGCAAAGTGGTTTTAACAGCAAGATATCCAGATATCCTCCCACAGCTGCTAGATGGCTTTCTGGGTTCTGACACATGTTACCACTTCTTCCTGAGCATGAACTATTGTGGATAACCAGAATCCAGCCAGTGTTTCAATCCCAAACCCCAAGTGTAAATGTCCCAGACAGGAACTGAAGTGCAGGTGTGCTCTGTGGGCACTATATCCATTGGTAGGCTAGAAAACAAACTGGAGATCATGCCACCTTCTTTATGCTGAACTGCTTATGTAATCCTTATTGTCATAATGTCTGACTGCTACCCTCTTATTAATGTGAGGTATTTATTTCCCATTACAGTATCCAAAGTTATGGGCAAATACCTGAGGTGTGGTGTGTATTAAGGGCTATATAGAAAATTTGTGAGTGAATAGATATTGAGCCCCCTGAGTCCTGATTTCTTATGTAAAAATGGTAGTGTACAGATCAAGTTCTAGTAAACATGGCAAGTTGCCTATTGCTGCTCCAATTTTGTGACTAAACATACGCAGTTTGATCCAATGCTCCCTGGCTGTGGCAGGTCCTATATGCAGATCATCCTAAGACTTTTCTGAAGGACTGCACCTACTCTAGGGGCATGGTAGTTCTGCAGACAGACTTACTCCCTGCTCAGAAGAGGAGCAAACTGGAAAGACAGTGGTTTAATGAGTGCAAATCATGAGGCCTAAAAAGAACAGGGTCTGATACCATCACTAAGTTCATATGTGTATTGTAGAATCATAGAATCACAGAACAGTTTGGGTTGGAAAGGACCTTAAAGATCATCTTGTTCCAATCCACC
>NW_010244192.1:33436-43908 GCF_000690775.1 Eurypyga helias
CCAGAAATTCCTAAACCTCCATAATATAAAAAAAGCCTAAAAAATTATTTTATACTAATAAAGGTCTGTGTTACACTAGACAATTATAATCATGTGAAACATATTTCACCTCTCACGTAAAGAGCTCCACAAATGGTATTAATGTGAGGTTGCACTATATCAGCTAAGAATATAATTCTAAAAAAAGTATTTTTCCATTCTGACACTCCAGTCATAGAAACCATCCTACCACATATCTGTGACATCAATGAGGTCATAGCCCCTCATGCATGTGCATGTTTCTAACTCCCCTTATTTCCCATGCTCTGTGCATTTGCACAGAGGTGTTTAAGATAGGCTGCTTGATGAGCTGACTTGCTGACTGGAGCAGCTGGAATTCCCTTGTCTTCTTCCCCAGGTGACCTGTGGTCCTTGTCCAGGTTCTGGGCATCTGTTCGTGGCACTGGCCTCTGACTGGCAGGAGTGGGATGGGTTGAGAAAAAATTCCCCTCTCCCAACAGCTTTATTTTGTAACCCTCTTTACGAGCTTGGCAAGCCTTCGCCTGAAGACGACGTTCTTTCCCTTGTCAGTCAAATGTACTCCATCAGCTGCCAGTAGACCAGGTTACTCAAACTGAGTTCCAAGGTTTAAGTAGCTGAAGACCTGGCTGTGGCACAGGTCCTGTCCTGCAGCCACCTGTTGATTCACCAGATTCAACTGGCCCTTTCAAACCCCTTATCTTTGACTGGGAGGATGCATGAAAAAACTACCACGTTCTTTCCCTTGTCAGTCAAATGTACTCCATCAGCTGCCAGTAGACCAGGTTACTCAAACTGAGTTCCAAGGTTTAAGTAGCTGAAGACCTGGCTGTGGCACAGGTCCTGTCCTGCAGCCACCTGTTGATTCACCAGATTCAACTGGCCCTTTCAAACCCCTTATCTTTGACTGGGAGGATGCATGAAAAAACTACCTGGGCTGCACCCAGGGCTCTGTAGTCCTCAGACTGCTCCTGGCTCCATCACTGGTGGCCACATGAAACAACAGCAGCTGATGATAGTGGACTGTATAAGCTTGGTAGTCTCTGAGTGTCATGTCTATATGTCTTCTAAGGGAGTCCTTTACAGAGCAAGAAAAGAGAAGGCTGAAAAAATCTCTAAAAATATACAAAAAGCTCAACAGAGAAGAATCAGTTTCTAAAAGAAAATATTTAATGATAATTTTCCTGAAAAGTTTTAGTTTTCATGTACTGTGTTTTATTACAAGATCTGGAAGAGACTGACCAGGAAGAGAAGATAAACTCCAAAATCTGTGGTACAGCTTGGGAGGGAGGGTCACAAGAAAGTCACTGCACTTTGATGTGTTTTTATGGTTCCCTCTAAGAGACTTCTGTGTGTAAATAATGTAGCTGAGATCACCCAAAGTAAAGTAAACCTTCTTCAGATACTCTGATTTCCTTCAAGAGGTATTTGTGTATGTGTGTGTGTATGTGTTTCTGTATAGCTCAGAATAGTCAATGAATTCAAATATTTTCAAATGTATTGAAACAATACTTGAGAATTATTCCTTTCTTCCTTTCCCCCAGGTGTTTGGAGCTTTATGAAAAAGAGGAAATTCTACTTCTAGAGAATTCTGGTTTATTATCTAAATTACAGAAGGAGAAATCCAGCTGCTTTAGGGTCTTCAGTAAGGTAGTAAAACTTCGTTATCATCATAGGGATATTCCCCATCTATATAGGATGAGGATCAGATGCAGAGAAGTTACTTTTTAAATTGATGGGTTTTCCATTTCCTCCAGTGTCTTTACCTGACTCAGTCAACTATAATGGAGGAGGAAAACCACAAATATGACATTTGTAGAGATGTTATTGCTATTCCACTGCTCTGATTGGGCAGGGCTGTTTCAGCGAACAGTCTCAGTTATATCAACATCTGCAAAACTCAGGAGGTATTTGGCATCTCTGTGAGTGGCAGACATAGCTTCTTTGTGATCACTTCAGGCCACAAGCCACTCCAATGAGCCAGCACAAACTTTAAGGAACATTGACAGCTCTAGATGGCTCTTTCTTGATCTCTACAAAGTATTTGACACAACTAAGGGTTTGGCAATACATAATCAAGGGGTGATTCTTATGAAATTGTTATGTTCCCCCAACCCAACCTATGTTCAATCTGAGTGTAAACTTCCATTTCCATTAGTGTCAGTCACAGACTTTGAGGGTAGATCTGCATTTTGTATTTCCATAACTGACCTTCCTGAGACAGCTTCTAAACTAATGCAGTCTGTGCTTGTTTGCAATGGGGCTAAGTGCTTGCTTGGATTAGTGTTGACTAGGTTTGTTACTCTGAGGTTAGACCACAGTTCTTTCACAGATGGAAATCTTCTTGGTCATCTTTCCTCACCCAGAGAGGGCACTTGTTTGGGGAAGGATTTGATGGGTGGGTAGGGAACCTGCCATTCACTACTCTCAGACGGAACTGTCCATGTTTGCCATCACCGCTTATTCAAGTCAGTGCTGTCAGTTACATTAGTTATTTCTTGAGCACTACTTTTATCCAATAAAGAAAAACTAATGAACAAATGAGAAGCATGTTAAACAGTATCTCTGTGGTGCCACAGTGCAGTTGCTGCAGCCTATCCTACTGCATGACCAACACAATGTGTTATTTCTTGACCAGAGAAAAAGAGACCCAAGGGCCTCTTGGGCCCAAAAAAGAGACTCAAGGGCCTCTTGGGTGCCCAAGGGCACCTGCTCTGAGAACCAGAAAGCATGAGTTTCTAGTCTGTCAGACGTGGTGACTGCTGCTTGTATTTCCATGCACTTCAAAGCCTGATTCTTGAGCAAGGTCTTATACCGTACCTTAGAACGGCATTTTCTCATTTTCCAGTAAATTAGAGGCTTCTCAAGACCATTTGTAGTGGGCAGGGAACTTCATCAGGCAGTGGTAAGGCCAAACATAGCCACTGAATATCTTTGATATCTAGGGTAAATATAGCATAGTTTTTGCTTTGACTTATCATCTTTCTAAAGTGGTTATTAAAAGGCAATTTCCATCATATACCACACATAGGACTGAAAAGTTTGAACTTGGTGCATCAGCAAACGTTCATATGGAACAAGTAATGAATAAATTGTCACCTCCTCTGATGACTGACTAGTCTAACACAAGTGTCTTTGAAATATAATGAAAGATACATGAACGGAGCTTTTTTGGTTGCACATGACAGAGTCTTCTGAAAATGTTTTTCCTCTAAGACTCAGACCTTTGAATAACTTGTATAAGTAAAAGCTATAGTGACTTCATTATGGAAACACTGATAGTCTGCAGCTGGATGCTTTTGGTGAGAAAAACACTAACTGCTTTGGCATGTATTAGCTGGATTGGGAACTCTGAGATATGTTATCCAATCAACCACTTGCATATGGTCAACTGACACCCAACAGTACAATAGGTGAGCTAGTAAACAAAGTATTATCTTTATAGTTGTCATTCACTGCTATTAACATTAATTAATTAATTGATCCCAGCTTTGTGATCACTTTGTGGTAAGCAACAAAGGTAAAAATCAGAACTTTAATGGTTACCATCTTATTTCATGCTTATTTTTGTACTATCATTTTGGCAGAATGTAATGTACCAATTTAAAACAGCTGGTCAAAGTGAGTTAAACCAGTTTAATATCCGGGATATATCACCAAGGGGATTACTTATTAAATTATAGGAAGTGATCTTAGATTTCAATAGTGGTTTATTATTCAAAATTGTTTTGCCTTACAACAAATTGTAGTTTTTGACCCCAGAGTTTGTATCTTTCATTTTAATATTGTGGTAGTTTATTAGAATCATAAATATTAAGATATAAAAGTTTATTATCCCAAAATTTCAACAGAGAGTCATTGGAAACTATTATTCCCAAATGTTTTTTTGATGACAGTAAAATGTACTGTAAGTTAAGTGAAAACTTTTATTCAACAGTTCAGCTACAATGCTATTTCTCTCCGTTACATAAAAAGACCACACCGTTTCATTAGAAACAAATTGCATCATTCTATTATTCATGTAATATAAGCTTTTCTGTTATTTTTAAAACAGTAGGTCCAGATTCTTACTTCCTAGTCAGTTATCTCTATCACTTTTGATGTAATTATTTCTAATTTACACTGGTTTGAGTAAGATCACTAACAAATACCAATCTTGTTGAGTCACAAGGAGAAAATGTGCTTCTGGTTTCCTCCAAAACTTGCATAACTTTTTTCTCAATATGTCTTTGGACAGATGGAAAGTTAAGGCATAATGCAGAGCTGACTGAGTAGACATTGACAAGGCAAGCTTATGAAAAGGTTTCATCCAAACCTGAGATATGAGTAATCATTTGTAAAACTCGTCATTCCTGTAGCCAGTTCCACATTTCAGTGTTCACTCTTGGAGAGCAGCTGTACTGTATTCATTTGCTGTGTGCTTAGTGGACCATAGAACAATTTCTCAATGGATCAGCGTAAATAACATTGTATAGTTTTGGCTTAAGTCTTGCCTACCTGCTCTGTGACTTCTTAGTCTTCCTGCACAGGATTAATGAATGGTTGGAGATATAGAATCATAGAAACATAGCACATTTTTTGTTGGAAAAGACCTTTAGGATCACCAAGTGCAACCGTTAACCTAACAGTGCTAATACCACCACTAAACCATGTCCCTAATCACCACATCTACACATCTTTTAAATACCTCCAGGGATAGGGACTCAACCACTTCCTTGAGCAGCCCACTCCAATGCTTGACAACCCTTTCACTGAAGAAAGTTTTCCTAATATCCAATCTAAACCTCCCCTGGCAAAACTTGAGCCTGTTTTCTCTTGTCCTATTGCTTGTTAGATGGGATAACAGACCCACTTTGCTACAACCTCCTTTCAGGTAATTGCAGAGAGCAATAAGGTCTCCCCTGAGAGAGACCTTCTCCAGGCTAAACAACCCCAGTTACCTCAGTTACTCCTCATAGATCTTGTGCTCTAGACCCTTCACCAGCTTCGTTGCCCTTCTCAGGACGCACTCCAGCACCTCAATGTCTTTATTGAAGTGAGAGGCCCAAAACTGAACATATGATTCGAGGTACGGCCTCACCAGTGCCCAGTATGTGGGGACGATCACTGCCCTAGTCCTGCTGGCCACACTGTTCCTGATGTGGGCCAGGATGCCATTAGTCTTCTTGGCAACCTGGACACACTGCTGGCTCATATTCAGCTGCCTGTCGATCAATACCCCCAGGTCCTTTTCTGCTGAGCAGTTTTCCAGCCGCTCATCCCCAAGCTTGTACATTGCAGGGAGCTGTTGTAACCCAAGTGCAAGACCCAGCATTTGGCATTATTGATCCTTATGCAATTGGCCACAGCCCATCGATACAGCCTGTCCAGATCCCTGTGAAGAGCCTTCCTATCCTCCAGCAGATCAACACTCCCTCCCAACTTGGTGTCATCTGCAAACTTACTGAGGATGCACTTGATCCCCTCATCCAGATCATTAATGAAAATATTAAGGAGAACTGGGCCCAGTGCTGAGCCCTGGGGAACACCATCTGAGATCGCCCTCCAACTGAATTTAACTCCATTCAAATATTAAGGAGAACTGGGCCCAGTGCTGAGCCCTGGGGAACACCATCTGAGATCGCCCTCCAACTGAATTTAACTCCATTCATCCCAACATGTTGTGCCTGGCCATCCAGCCAGTTTTTTACCCAGGGAAGTGTGTGCCTGGCCATGCCATAAGCAGCCATTTTCTCCAGGAGAATGCTGTGGGACACTATGTCAAAGGTTTTACTAAAGTCCAGGTAGAAAACATCCACAGGACTTCCCTCATCCACAAAGGGGGTCACCTTGTCATAGAAGGTCCATTCATCCCAACATGTTGTGCCTGGCCATCCAGCCAGTTTTTTACCCAGGGAAGTGTGTGCCTGGCCATGCCATAAGCAGCCATTTTCTCCAGGAGAATGCTGTGGGACACTATGTCAAAGGTTTTACTAAAGTCCAGGTAGAAAACATCCACAGGACTTCCCTCATCCACAAAGGGGGTCACCTTGTCATAGAAGGACATCAGGTTAGTCAAGCAGGACCAGGACCTGCCTTTAATAAACCCGTGATGACTGGGCCTGATCACCTTTTTGTCCTGTACTTATTTTCAAAAACAATGAAGGCAACCTATGGTGACTAAATCACATATAGTTATCTACAGTGTTGACATTAAAAAGATGTAAGTAGTGTCCCACTGCAAGACTATAGTCTATCCAGTTGGGTGAGAAAATTGCAAACTAATTCCTTCCTTAATTGTCAGGATATGATCTCAAGACTGAATGATTTAGTACTTTAGCACAGCACTCAACTGAATGTGATAAGCTTGGCCAAGTTATTCTCTTCCCAGAATGCAGGATAGTCTCTCTGTATGGTGCTGTTCTAGGACACGTAGATGTGTGGGCTGCTCAGCAATAACATACGACTCATGACACTGAGAACCATTGCTCCTTGGGCTCACACTGGTAATAAGCAGCAGCCCTGTCGCAAAAGTCAATCTATAGCATTTGGTGTTTGGAAATGCCATATTGCACTGCACAAATAACACAAGTATACTGAGATTGTATAGACAGTAGGGTTGGATTGTGACTTCCTCTGCAATGAATGAATAGGCAGTATTAAGATGTCCAGTTACTGGAGACAATTTCAGCCCCTAACTGTAAAGAAAAAAAAAAAAAAAAAATTATGGTAATTTATAGTGTGATGAATTGTGCAGCCAAATGCAAAGTTATCATTTCTTCTCCAGCCTCCCTCTAGCTCTTTGGTGAAGATGCAAAGAACTAGACATGTCTCCATACTTACTCTTTCACAAGTGGAATTTCTCAGCCTTTGACTAGGCATAGCAAAACTCAGACTAGTCTATTTGCTTTGAGTAAAAAGCAGTTCAACTGAGCACTGTTTTATGTATGCTGAAACTATGATTTTGACGCCTTTTTGGTAAGGGCAGACTGGCGGTTTTTCTTGCCTTTTTATCCAAGTATCACAGCAATAACTGTGATATTAATAAGGGCAAGGAATTGGGAGTGACTGTGCTTTTTATCTGTGAAGCTGCACAGAGCAGGGTAAGTGGAACAACTCCTTTGCTTATATTTTTAAAAGGTCAGATTCCAGGCCTGTTATTCATGGTTTATACTACTGAATAGAATCATCTTCTGTATGAAATCTGAGAGATATTTGCATATAACTTGGCATGCTAGCTGGGGCCTATACCCCCTTCTGTTCATAGCCTTTTGCATTTGTGATGTTTTTTGTTTTAGACTTAGGCTAACTGGCTGGAATTATGGGGCTAATATTGGGATTTCTTTTCACATGGAAAAGCGCTAGCTATTCACTCCCAAAGAATGTTAAGCACAAGCTTTAAAAGGTTAGGCGTCTTCTAGTACCCACCTGTAAGTCCACAAACTGGCTTGTATAGACAAATTCTCTAGTCATTCACCAGGGAGAATCACCTCAGCGAGTAGCTCAATTCACTGCAGAACGGAGAATTATAGGAAGTATGACCTTAGGTGTCTGTAAAAACACTTCAGTAACCACAGTGCTTGGGAGGACACTGTCATTTTCCTTGCTGCCTTATGGCTAGAGAAGGATGACTTTTATACACCAATGGTGGTGTCAGCCTTCTGTAATTCTATCATGAAAACATATCGTCTGTGTGAATTTAGCTAAGAATCTGGTGTGGTTTAGTTTTTTTTTTTTTTTAATTTTTTGGTATGTTTGTTTTACTTCCCTAACAAATAAGAAATCTCTAACTTCTTTTACTTGCTTTGGTGAATTGTTTTAAGCATGATTTCCTTTCTTTTATCCTCATGGTAACCCTCATAAAATATTTCTGTTTCTGCCTGTCCATATCTTCCGATTCCTCAACCTGTGATTCATTGTCTGGGAGATCTGCTGGGAATACTGAGTCAGATTTTCTTCTCCTTTAAGCCAGGATGACTTGCACTGCTACTGGATGTACTACTAGCACATATGGTAATAACACCTGCTCCAAATTCTGAAGTTCCCTGAAACAGCTCTGCCTTGCACTTTGAACTGCCTCAAAACTAATCCCTTCCTTTAAAGAGGTAGGGAAGAAGACGACAGTGGTTCTTTGATGTTTTTAAACAGTACCACTGCTCGGCTTTTTTCTGTCGATTACAGAAGCAGGTTTTTTGTAGTGGATCCATAGCTTTAAAATATTTTGAGCATGGCTTTGTAGTGTATTTGAGCTCTGAATGTGCATTTCCATCATCAAACTATTAAATGTAATTGATCTTTATTGTTACATTTTTCTTTTTTCCCCCCTGATTTTCATAATGTTTTAATAAAACTCCTGATGTATATTATTACCAAAATATGAGTAAAGATGAGGATATTAGAAGAAACAGCAGAACAGAACATACAGAGAATGTGAGGCAATGTGGAAAACTATCGGAATACGTTTTCCATTAGTTAAATGACAATTATACTTTTATGCGTGAATGTGTATATATGGCAGTAAGGACTTCAAAAGATGATATTTCTGACAGCCAGTCCTGCAAATTCAGGCTGAAACATGAGAGACAAGCTTTGTTCTTTCTCCTCATCCTTTCATCATAAGAATTAATAGAAAAATTCAATGATCAGAATATAGCTGGCATCTTTGATGACACATGAAGCAGAATGGAATCCATCTTGCTCACCCTTACAGTCAGTGTCTTTCTGCTGCTGCCAACAGAAAGTAGTTTATCTTGGTGAAACAAGCAGATGTTATCTGAAGATACAGCTGAGACAGGATATGCCACATATCAGATTTGCATTGCTATTTTTCTGGTGATAAAGGTACTTTGAAAAATGAGATTTCCCCTAAAACCAAGAAATCAAATCACCACAATTTTGGTCTAGCCATTCATTTCAGAATAGTCCAAATGTTCAGGTCGGTATGCAAAAGAAGTTAAAGAATATTTGAGTATAATTTGTTCAATCATCTCTCACTTTTAAGAGATGTTAAAATTACAAAAAGTATCCACCATTTCTTATGCATTGGATTAGGAACTTCACAACATGAGAGTCTCATGCCATACATATTGCTAATGACCCTACATGTGGATGGCTATCACAGGGAATAATAGGACAGAAACCTCACAAAAAAACAAATACTGATATGGGATATGGCAGTTTTCCTCAAATAAGAAATTGTTAAAGTATCAGGCAGAGGGTTTCACCAAATCATCATGGAAACATGATGTATATCTTCATATACAAAACAAAAGCAACATCTGTTTCTCTGCTGCATAAATTCTGCAAAGAGGAATGCAGCTGGATGGGCACATTAACTGCGATCTGTGTGACAAATGCCATTTTGTCCATCGTCAGATTGTGAAGCAGGGCAAAATGTAGGAGCCTTTGCTGTTTTAAGAACCAGCTGAGATCTGAAACAGATTCATAGCCACTGAAGAGCAGCCACAGATGGAATCATGTCTCACATGCTTACCAGTGAAAGGAGCCTGATAATTTTCTGCAGGCTTTCCCATCCTCCCCACTACTTGGCTTGTAAGATGCAATGAACTCGTTTCTTCTTGTCAAGTGTACAGCTGCCTCCTTTGCAAAGAACATGAAATAAAGCATTGCTATGTTGTTTGAACTTTTTAAAGTAGTAAAAAGATAGCAAACTTCGCAATAACTAAAGTTGGGCATTCTGGCCTTGATTCAACAGTGCACTTAAATATGTGCTCAAGATCATCCCCATTAAGCAAAGCACTTAAGATCATTCTTAATTTTTAACATATGTATAAGTGCTTTTCTGAGTAATGATAGATTTAAGCACAGGCTTGTGTGTCATACTGGATTGGGGCTAAAATCAGCACATATTAGTTCTTTCCAACAAATCAAAGCATCTGTTTCAAAAACAACAATGGGTCCTTCATAGCAAACAGCTGTCCTCATCTACAAAGTGTTTCAACCCAAGGCATGACTTGATGACTTGATGTGCATAATAAGATAAATACTATTTAAGATGGACTCAAGTTTGCAGAAAAGGTATTGGACCTTTATGAAGATAAAAAGCTGAAAAAAAGGGCAGTTGCATCTTTTGTGCCTGTAATTCTTTCCCTGTAATGAGAAAAGAAACATATAGATCTAAGTGCATTCTTAAGGAGAAAAAGAGGGTAATGTCACAGTTTGGATTACATGTCCCTTCAGTGCTGTATTTAGAACAGCTAGAATTTCAGTTTGGTAAAACATTTCCAAAGCTATGGCTATTTTCATTTTTCCATGGACAAAGGTTTACATATTTTTAGTGTTAATTCACTTTAATAAATAGGCACCCTTTAAAAAGCTGTACAATAGAGAGAATAATAGTTGTAATGCAAATCATCTAGGGATTAAGGACTAATAATATAACACTACTCATCCCAAAGGATCCTTAAACACTGGAATGACTTTATAAAAAGATATCAGTCCCCAATCACTCACTC
>NW_010244192.1:43927-44208 GCF_000690775.1 Eurypyga helias
ATGATTTATCAAGGCATAACATTACATTTAAGAACAGAAGGAGAAGGATATTATCTTTGACTACAACAAAAGAGAGAATTTTACGTACTGTAGACAGAATAATTACCCAAATTGGAATTGGCCAGGGAAGAGGAAAAAAATGGAGGAGGTGAACAGAAGGTCAAAATGAAGAGATGGGTGACTTCTAGAGAGCCATTTGTCACCTAAAGGGGAGGGGAGGAGGGGAGAGAGAGGCAGAGAAGAATTATGTTTCTCTGTGGAAATCAAAGCATAAGTATGCA
>NW_010244192.1:44250-73680 GCF_000690775.1 Eurypyga helias
TGTGGGGAGCTTGACAGAGAGCCAGAAATAAGTTTCTTTTACCCAGAGAGACAAGACAGATATATCTGGGAAAGAAGCTTGGGAGCCCTGTAACATGCTGAACTTGAGCCAAATATTATTGGAAAGGACCTGGGAGAAAAGAGAAACTCCAGGCACTGTACTGGCTTTCTTTGTTGGAAAGATCTGATCGTTTTGTATGCGATTTGAGATGTTATTATATATATATGAGTGTGTGTGTGGGAGGGGGGTAGTGGGATGGGGAAGGGGACGGGATGGGGTAGGTGGAGGGAGTATTTTGCATTTGCAGGAGCAGGAGTTTACCAGAAGTGAGTTTGTCTGAGTCTTTGGATATCTCCAGACTTCGAGGTCAGCATAAATTCTAAGTGTTCAGCCCATGCATCTCAAAGCATGATGGCATTGTGATGTTGACTGAAGACTATTGCTGCTACTGAATGATTATTTACTAGCCATAATCATGTATGTTTTTGAAATCTCTTGCATCCTACCTCACAAGACATTGCAGAGCAAAGACAATTCTGCTGAAATATAAAAGTCACAGCCATACTGTTGGAAGATTAAGCAGAAGGACTTCTCTAGACAGAAATATCTGAGTTTAGGTCTTTATTAAGGTCCCTAGGTATGATTCAGAAAGTAAAAGGCCTATAACAATTATTCTGTGTATTCATTGTTACTGCACAAATCAGAAAGGGAGAGATGAAAAATCGGAATGTTATGCAAATAGCATGTCTTGGAATCATGGCTATGTAGATCATCTATGAGTCCTTATTTACTGAAGACAGATCATTTATCACTCTGAGTAGGAATTTGGAAATCTAAGTTTTGAAAATTCTTCCATTCCAAACTATGCTTTCATTTCAATCCTTCTGAAAGCAGCCATAACAGAAATGTTTGAGCCAGTTGAAATTTTGTGTTTTGATAACACAGAGATATTTTGCTTCAACTTTTTATTACATCAGATTATATCATTTAGAAATGAAAAATCATTTAAAATTAAACATTCCTTTCTGTTTGTTATCCAAATTCTTTCTAACCATTTTTTCCTCTAAACATAAATGAACCAGCTAGATATGGGCAAACATAAAGTCAGATTTTAATGAAACTTCACATTCTGACACAAAATGGGACTTCGGTACAAGAAGAACATCTTTGTTACTTAGCATGAGGAAATCTTGTTTCTTTCATGTCCTTGGAAGAACAGAAGGAAATTAAAGCCTGCAGGACTCTGAGGTATCTGTACAAGTCTGTGGACATGAGTACTGAAGAAGCTTGCAATTAAATTCTCTACACTTAGAAGAATTATCTTATTTCCTTAGCTGACAAAGCCATTAAAAAAACCCCAAAAAACCCAAAACACAGATTTTTCTCAACAGCTTTAGCCTTAAGCATATGTACATGCAAACATGTAATAGGTGCTCTGGTTATTGTCAGTTCTAATTTTCATTGCAGGATGGTGTATCTACAGCTTCTTTGGCTTCTTGCTCCTTTGCTTCTTGCTTTGTGCACCATCTCTGTTTCAGACACAGCAGCAATCGTTTCTTCTAATGTCTGTCCTTATGCATTCTATCAATCCAGAGTGAACATCTTTTACTTTCAATTTGGCATTTTGTCTACTTACATTTTGGTTTATCATTGTTTCAGCTGCTTGGCTCCCTTGATATGCTTCTGAATAAAGGACTGTTCTTATACCTACCAGTTTTGATGAGGGTTTTCCCTACTTCCAGCATAGCTTTATAAATAGCTATAGCTATCTGACAGAAAAAGAACGTTCCATTAAAAAAAAAAAAAAGGTCACTGGGTTGGACTGGTTGGTTGTAAAAATTCCTTAAATTTATTTCAGTGAAGATACCTCTTTAACCTGATTATCTCAAGCTAAAGAAATATTTTTTAAGGTTACAGCTACTCCAACTAAAGCATTTTGCAGGTCTCTATAGACACATGCATTAAGAAGCTTGATGTGCTTATTCTGCATGACTGTGCATCATGGGACAATGTATTCCAGGCGCTTACATGAGTTTCATTCCCTACCTGTCTCTGGCATTCTTTTCTCCCTGGGAAAAGGAATATAAATGAGCCAACCTCCAAAGTATTATTTTTTTTAGATATTTTGCCAAGTGATTTCTCCACCACCCTTGTTGTTGTGTGCAGGAGAGTCCAAAGTCTCTCACTTTGCTTATGGCAATCAGGTGCACAGTGCCAAACTTTCCTTAGCAAAATGACAACTAAGAGCACATATCCCATGCTTATTCATACTTAGTTACTATCCTGATTGTTGGCAGGTTGACTCGCTACGGATCGCATAAAAAAATTACATCAGATAGAATTTAATTTTCATTGTGATAACATTAACCTGGAGGTTTAGAATCATGCCTGCATTGCACATACAGCAATGATGTGGTGACAGGGAGAAAGCCAGACATTTTGAGTTTGTACCAAGACTACTACAATTAGGCTTTTCGGTTCCCTAAAATTGCATTAACTCTAACACAAATTTACTGGACTCTAGTTACATCTTTGCTAGTTATGCCTGTACTGGTAATTTAACAGTGCTAGGATTTGTTCTCTGGCGTGGAGGAAAACTTGCACAGTCTAGCTAGTCCATGATGTAAAAATCTCTTATCATCCAAAAGAAAGTGGGTTGGTTTTTTGGTTTTTGGGGGGGTTTTTTTGTTTGTTTGGTTGGGGTTTTTTTTGAGAATGCTAGGCAGACTGACATATGTGTATTGAAATTTGCCCTAGCAATCAAGAAAATCTAGTTCAGGCACATGGGTCTGGACCCTAGCAGTGTGTAATTTGTCGCTGTAGACAAGCAATTAGCATTCCCAAGTCAGAGAAGCATCTTTCTGCATCACAAATTTAGTGGTACAACTGCTACTGTTTCAGCAGAGTTCTGCCTGTAATGCATTAGTTGCTGCATATATCGTGTCACATATAGATATGTATATAGTCTCTGTATGAACACAAAACTGAAATGGATTTCAAAATAAGAAGTAGGGAAGAGAGAAAAGTAAGGACTAACAAGATAAGAGAGGAAAACAGTACTGTAACAAACATGCCATGTTTTAGCTGGGATTTCTTGTAGATTAATTTTCAGACAATATCACTATAAAAATGATGCTCCTTGCCTAGTTGCTGTTAGATGGCAATTTTCATCATGGCAATAATAAACAGCTTCATAAGTTCACAGTGAGAAAGATTTCAACATAGTTCTAATAGAATATTAGAAAAATAGCAGATAACCTACATAACTGATAGCTACTGACCTCTTTACATGTGTCTTTATACATAATGTTGGCTTTCTCACAGATCAGCAGACTGGATCCACACCTAATGTAAACTGGTGCTCCACTGAATTAAGTCAAAGAATTGATCTGAAGCTGGTGCACAGCATTAACTCTTTCCTGTTAGCTAGAGTTCTGATATATTTTAGGAGCCTTGCTAAGCTTATCACAAGCTCAGTACAGGAGTCGTTCTTACATGTTTCCCTATGGCCTTTAGCCCATGAATTCTTAAGCACTCTTTCTGAAGTGTGGACAAGAGGACAAGAAGTTGAGACAAGAGGAAATTGACTCAAGTTTCACCAGTGGAGGTTTTGATTGGGTATTAGGAAAAATTTCTTCACTAAAGGGCTGTCAGGCATTGGAACAGAACACCCAGGGAAGTAATTGAGTCACCAATCCTGGGGGTATTTAAAATATGTGTGGGTAAGACACTTAGAGACATGGTTCAGTGACGGATTTGTCAGTCTTAGGTTAATGGTTGGACTTGATGACCCTAAAGGTGTTTTCCAAACTAAAAGATGCTATGATTCTATGAATCCAAGAAGAAAAACTCACGTGTAAGAGTGACTTTTCCCACAACTTTTCTACAGGCGAAATGAGACTTAGCAAGCCTCTTTCTTCTTTCCTCTCAACAGTAATGAGCACCAACATTCAGCAAGTTCCTATGCACCTTTCTCAGAGACATGTCCTTGCTTTTTTTGAGTTTCTTTGTGCCTCTGGATCTTGCTTGTTTTACTCTGTATGGCAGGTCAAACTTCCTTGACTAACCCATGGGCTTCCAGTCAGTCTTATTCGAGGCACTAGGCTTGCAAGAAAACACATTTCAAGCAAGAAGCAGATCAACCATAAATAATCAGAGAAACTAGTGAATTTCTCCTTAGCAAGCCAAACAACTGACAGAAAAAGTCAGTGGTATTTTAGTGAGGTGCACAACAGACTTTTATAAGAGGCTACAAACTCCTGACTTTACTAAGACAAGCCTGAAAAAGTCTAGAAAGTGGAATGACCAAATAGTTCCTCAGTAAATTCTTCAGCAGACGTACAGATTGTATTTTGACACAATGTAAACCACAAGATTTGGAAGTAAACTTTGCACTGCTGTGTAAAAAATTAAATTCTTTTATGTTCATGTAACATTTCACTGTAATATATGGCTAATGAATGTTAAGAGTAAAGGATATTCTTACAAATTATTATTAAAACTCTGGAGAAGAATTTTGTGTCTGCACTTCTTTGGCATTGACATTGATTTCAAAACAGAAGGAAGAAAAACAATAAGAAATTACATGAATATTATGAGTTAAAGATACATACAGAAATATTTAGAGAGACCTAAAAGGTCTGATTTTGTTTCAAAAGCCTGTTTTTTAATCATCCAATTAATGATCCAGGTAACAGTTTTGTTTATTTATGCCATAAACTGTCATTCATTGCAGACAGGATTTATTCTCTAGACATAAAAACTGAGTTGTCTATGCCTAAATCAGACACACAGTTCATCTGACAAAAGTTGCATTCTTTTATTAGGAAAGATGAATTCCACCATTAAGTTTCTTTTCTACCCTAACAGCACAATTACAATTTTATTTTATAAATATTTATACTTTATATAATAAAGTTAATATTAATATTACGATTATAGGTAGAATTTTGAAAGTTTCAGATTTTTTGAACTCTCATGCTGAGCTTCTCAACATGTTCACAAACATAAGATCAAGAAATTTTAGAGCATTAGTTCTATTGTAATAAGTAGTTTAGGTATCTGAGAGTGTTAAGTGGCAACTGGACTTCTTTACCTGTGTGCCTGTATTGTGAAGTCTGTACTGTTATGACAACTTCTTTAAAATCTCAGTAATTTAACAAATTCAAAGAATTAAAAAAAAAACAAACCACACAAGAAAGCTGTAGAAAAAGTCTTCTCAGTTTGAAAAAACAAGTTTTAAACAAAAATAAAGGAATTTATAGAACTATTGGCATATTCCCTGATGGGTAACAAGAGCAACATTTTTTAGTAGTCAGTATCTCAAGGTTCTATACATCAGTTATTACAAATGCAGACTCTGAGGTATAGAGATAGCTGAGTGGTATAAATAGCTGAGTGAGAGAAGAAGGAAAAAAACAACAACAACCAGCAAATATATTTGGCTTTGTTTCAGAAGGAATGAATTTTTCCTGGATGGCTCATTCCAGAAGCTGAAATATTTGAACTAAGCCATGTTACCATGATCATAGTTCTAGTGTCTTTTCTGCATTTTATTATAAATTCTTTTTGGGAAAGGAAAGTTTTGTGTATTTTTAAAAGTCAAAACACGGCTTTAAATATTCATATTTTCTGAAAGAAAGCATATTGCTTTTCTATTGAGTCATGCTATGGGAATAGAACCCAGACCATGCTGCTGGGATTCCTACAAGAACTTTCAGTTGCTTGCACATATTGTATAATCTGAGAATCAAGGGACTCAGCTGCAGTTAATTTTCATTTGCTGTTTGTATATAAATGCTTTTAGTACTTAAACTAAATTCAGATCAATTAAACTAATGTTGTTTGACATAATATTCCTTGTTCCAAAATCAATATCCCTTCATTTGACAGACTTATTCTTGAATTCAGGATGTTTATTATTCTTAAAGCTTACCTATAGACCTGGTTTTTGTCTTTGATGATGTAAACCAGTTCTTCCTTATGTACCATGAGCCAGAGTATAATGGGGTTCAAATTTCTTTGGTAAATATCTTTAATTGTAAGATCATGTCCGTTAACCTCTTACATTAGTGCTAACTTCCTATCCCTTCCTTTTGTCTGCTATTTTCTCTTTGAGGCCATATTCTCCCAGCGAAGATACTTCTTTTTTTTTTTTTTACTATCACTCTGCTACTGAAAACATCTTTTGTGAAATTATGGTATTTGAATGTGAAAGGTCCTCCACCAAATTTTGAAGGGTGAAGTCATCCAATTTCAATTCAATTCAATCAACAGATTCCATAAAGGTCAGGGGCCTAAAAATCTTTCTCCAGGCTGGGTTTGATAATGTTTATGCCACTGCCTAGAGAGATAGGAGGAAGAGGATCTACTGAGAAGCACTAACTCAGTGTTTATTGTCTATATATCAGTAAGATGCACAGTGATGGTCCCCTGCATTTCATGGTGATCAGTATTGAAATGAGTCATGAAGTGATGGAGATACATGCTTTCTACTCCTTGTTTCACAAGCCCATTCATAAATAAGGAAAGCTGTTGGGAATATTGTACTGCCAAGGTTGGGACTTTCTTGTCCTCCCACAGCAAAAAGCATGAATTACAATTTGACCCTCAACTGTGTGTTTCTTCAGATATATCCATACTAATGGCTGCAAGAGCTTGCCTGAATGACTGCTGGTTAAGGATTGAATGGAGTCCTCAGGATGTGTCCACCAGGAGTATTTTTCTTGAGCTTTTGTTCTGAGAACGCAGGGCAGGGCTCATGCCCTTCAGATCCTCTTTACCCTCCCACTATGGTACTTATAAATCTTGTGATTTTGTTTTGTCTGGCCCTTGTCCAGAAACAGACCTGTTGAATGAAAGGCAGCTTTGGGATCATTTATCAATGTAACAGTGGGAATAGAGGGCTGAACAGTAGTTTTGTGCTGTTACCAAGTGAAACCACCATGAGCAGTTACCTAATTGGAATAATATGGCACATGTTCCCATAATTGGTCTCCTTTGATAACTTTACTTAGGTCATGTTTTCTCAGTTAATTATCATTAGAAAAATATCTAATGAAGGTAACAAGGACTAAGGATAGCAAAAAAAGGGGTGTAGGCTGCAGTGTGACTTATTTTCAGACACAAATATTTTCTTTACATTAATGGTAATAGAAATGATATAACTTGGCATCAACTGCAAATGTAATCAACAGCTATGGTTCCCAGGTATTTATTATGACTGAAGGTCAGAGTGGAAGAGGGGTTATTAATGAAACTTAAGCCAAACTGTCTCAATTAAGCTGCTGGAGGGCAGAGTCCTGACCTCCAGACGCAGACGAGAAATAAAATCCTACAGCTTCAGGTAGATCCTCCCAGCCACTCAAGCCTTGCTCCCACTTGAGAACAAAATGAATGAAATGGGTATTGCTCCATGCTTAGAACAAGAATGAAGGCAGCACAGCTGATGATAAACTACATCATACTTCTGAGAGATGAGATAGAACATTACAGAGAGAGTTCTCTATTTGGATAACTCCTCCAGAAAAAAAATACTTCTCACTCTTCCACACTCTATTCTGTACTGTGGAGAACAGTTTAGGTCTTCTCACAGGGAAACTTCTCAGTGAGTATTTCCCATGTTTTTCTTGAGTAAAAACCTATAATTTTAAAGACCTACATGGTCTTTAAAAGTATATCTTAACCTGAGAGATATGCTGATAAACTTACCAGTATGTATTAGGCTAGTATCTGTCTCACCTTATCTCAGGTGCCTAATAGTTAGAGGTCTAAGTCTGACCTGGTGACCTGAAACTCACTTTATAGTCAGAAGAAAAAATGGTCATTCCCAGATTGTAATCCATCTTATTTGAGCTAAGTACACAAGACAGGTCAGATGAATTGTGGCCTGGATTTGCTTCCACTGAGTATAACAGGAAGCCAGGGTAACTAGCAGAGGTTTAAATGCTGAACTTTCAGATGTCTACATTAAGGCAGATGAATTGCACCCTGAAGTTATGCACACTGATAAATTAAAGAGTAGAAAGGAACATGCCCTGCCACTTTGTTGCCTACAATGCAAACAGGTTTGGATGGTACCTGGCTGGTTTTGACCCAGACAAGTTACTGTTCAAACCAGTTCTGAAGTGAATTGTGTCCAGAGACTCTTGTTACCAGGCAGTTAGGATGTGGCTGGTCAGCGTCTGAGTGTGCAAGGATTCAGTAAAATACATACAGGCCTTTCTATGCTGGTAAGCTGTAGTGCCAGAGGGCGGCTGAGACCACATATAATTTTCTAGTAAGCATAGTCTTAATAGCTACAGGGAACAGTTCTTATCAAATCCATTTTAAAGCTACAGGAGTCAAGTCACGCTTTTCTAGAGTTTTCACGGGAAGCATTCTCTAGACAGATATATGGATAGAAATCCCTTCCTCCAGTCTCCAAGGGCCTCCAGAAACCAACAGCCATTTCTTTTCAGAAAGTATAAACACTAATCTTACCAATAGAAAATAAAAGTATGTGAGCAACTGTGTGACAACATCTAGCCAAAACATTGTGTTTTAAGACTGTGATTCTGTTCCCACTGACTTCAAAGCTACAGGATCAGGCCTGAAAAGTTTCTGAGGTTTTTTGCTGGAATGATAATGGCCAGAAGTGGAGTTATTTTTATTCTTTATGAGAAACCATGAATAAGAGACCATGCTTACTTTTCACTGGAAATTCTGAAACAACAGTTCACTTCAGGGGTAAAAAAAGAAACCCTTTGCACTGAATTATTTTTTTTCCACTATGATCATGAACACTTTCAAAGAAGCCTGACTCAGGACAGCCAATGCAGGATAAAGCCAAGCTACTAAAACATCTTTCCTTTCCTTAGACATTTGGGGCCTGTATTCTCTTTGTATATTTTGTCACTGGGAAATAAAACAGCTGTGTTCTTGAAATCTCTGTTTCTCTTTCTTGTTAGGTCAATTCACTTTTCTGCATTGTGTTTGGCTCTGCTAATATCTGTGAGGGAACCTGTGCTTTGATTAATAGCATTTTGTCTTTTTTTTTTTTTTTTCATTAAACTTGCTTGTTAGCAGGGTGGTTTTCATTAACCAAGCCAGTAACTAGAATTAATTACACTAACTAAATAAAGCAGAATGTAAAACTGTGGACAGATGAAGATAAGAATAAGAACTGAATCCCACCACACACAAAATTATCCAGCAGAAATAATTAAAACCAACTTATGCCACCATCACTTTTGCTTCATAAATCATATGAAAATACACAGTTCAATGCTGCAACTCTGCTCATAGAATCCTAGAATAATTTAGGTGATAAGGGACCTCTAGAGGTTTCTAGTACAACCACCTGGTAAAAGCAGGGTCAGCTATGGGGTCAGACCACGTCTTTATCCTGTCACGTCTTGACAACTTCCAAGGACAGCTACCTCTCTAGTCAGCCGGGTCCACTGCTTCACTGCCTGAACAGAAGGTGGTACTTCATTATATCAGGCCTGAGTTGCTCTTTTAATTTATCTTTGTTGCTCATAATCCCACCGTGTGCTACTGTGAAGAGCTTGGCTCTGTCCTTCTCAATGTCCTCAATTCAGAGTATCAGCCAGACCCTCTAGTTTGGTGTCATCTGCACACTTAATGAGACTGCACTCCTACACCTCCTCCAGGTCACAGTAAAAATGTTAAACATGACAGGCACCATGACAGATCCCTGCAGTATCCCACTACTTACCAGCCTCCAGACAGAGTAGGACCCATTGGCCACTATCCTCTAAGTCCAACCGTCATATCTGATTTTATCCATCCAGTTGTTCACCCGTCTGGAGTGTAGCATCCTAGCTTTAATGCTAGGGGGACAGCCCTAAAAGCCCAGCTAAAATCCAGGTAAGTGACATCCACTGCTCTCATCTCATCCTCAAATCTAGTTACTGTTCAAAGAAGACAATCAGGTTGTCAGGCATGAGTTAATCTTGGTAAACCTATTGATTGTTCCAAATCGCTACCTTCTCCTTTGCATGCCCAGAAATAGCCTACAAGAGGACTTGCTTGATGATTTTCCTAGGGACCAAAATGAGGCTTACCAGGCTCACTACTAAAACAACAATAGAAGTTCTTGCTGATTTTGATGGCCTTTACAAGGCGCAGCTCAAAGTGAGCTTTGGCTTACCTGCCACGATTGCTGCATTCCTGGGCAACACAGAAATTTTTCCTTTGTAGAACATCCTGACTTCCATGTTCCCCATCCAGAAGATGTCAGGCAGATTAATGTCTCTCATTAGAACCCAGTTTTGTGATCTAGAGACTCGATTTACTTAGAAATTATGGAATTTCACAAAACAAGATCTGATGGAAAGTTTTTTGCCAAGAAATTTCATTACTGAAGCCACAACTAACATGGGTATTTAACTATGGTGCTAATAGCTATGAAAATTACTTATTTAACCTGGCATTTTTTGATGGACCTAAACTCACATCAGGTACCAAGATTTTTCAAGATGATTATGAGTCATTTTAACTACAGAGGACTCAGTGGTGTTCCATATTTTATTGATGTTCCATAAAACATTTCTTAAATGTTGACAGTTTTCACTGGAACAAATTATAGGATTTTGTTCAGATTCATTTCTAAGGACCATACTGTGGGACTCACAGCGAATAGTACCTTCTCAAATAGTCTTATTTCATTTAAGTCAACATGACTCTTCAAAAAGTAATATAGAACTCTGAGTATAGTTGTCATATAGTTAAGATCAAGGCATCTATTTCCCCTTCTTTCACTGGAAGGAAGAAAATTGTCACAGACGTAAGTGAGACATCTTTTGCAGACAAATCTGGCTCAGCAACATGGTGGTACTTTTCTGCAGACACGAACACAAATGCTCTGCATTTAATCAACATTTGAATCCTGACATACCTTTCAAGAGCTTTTCAAGAATGTGAAAACACTGTATCCCAACTGAGTCCAAACTTGGTTTATTGAAAGTCTATCTAAAAATTGGAAATTATTTGGAACAAACTGGTCAGATTTCTAAAACAGTGTCCTTTCCACACTTACCAGAAACAGATAATAATATGACATTTTAAATTTCATCATATGTACTTATGCTACTTTTTTTACTTTTGCAAATGGAAGGGGAAATCTCACAACAGAAATACGGTTACAGCATCACCGCAAATTCAGGCTAGCATAATTGTGCTTGTTATAACTGGGACATATTTGGATGCTTTTACTAGCTAGTCCTGCAGGATTAAATCTGGTTTTGGTCTGGGTGCTTTCTAACACTTTCTTTGATGATGTCACAGTACTGTATAGGAATATTACCCTGTATGTAATATGGATTCAAACATTCTGCTTCTGAGGTAAGAGTGTTTAGTTGTGTGGACACAAGTCATGCCATGCCATGCCTCAAGGCCAAACCAGAGTTTCTGGCAGTACTTATTTGCTACAATGAATATAGTTTCTTTCTTTGGCCAAGCAAATATTCATTTATTCCTTGAGAGATGAAAGTGTCTTAACTGCACATCTCATAGTAATCTATAGTTATACAGTAATCTGTATTTCATAGTAATCTATAGTAAATCTAAAGTTAAAAGAAGACGTGATTCCAGAGTTTTAATATAAAATAGAACTGTCAAAACAAGAAGATAAAAATTTCCTCCCCACATATCCTCTAACCTGGTTGGTGCAGTGCTGGGAGGAGGCAAATATACATCCAGTCTGCCCAGGCAAAAATAAATGTGGACACCAATCTTTGACAACTAGGTGAAATCTAAGCACTACTACTCCCAGTTTTGTGAGATGTAGCTTACTAAACTGTCAGGGTCCAAGACATATTTTATGTCTGTGGCTTCCAGATGACAGTCATGACCTTCTTTGCTGCTTCCTGAGCTAGATGACCTCCTGTCCTGCAAGCTGCATTTTATGACTGCTGTTCTTATGTGTTTAACACTCCCCTTTTCTCATGTATGGGAGTCCTTGTGCCCAGCACAGGTTTGTGCTCTCTGCAGAGCAACATGTGTAGCATGACACATAGCTGGTAGCAGGCAAGTCCCAAAAAATAATTTTAGTACAGGAGGGGGTTGCAGTAAAAGAGAAATAACTAGAACAGTGAAGTTAGTAAGTGCTCTAGTAAGATACAAAGTCTTTCTGTATAATTCAGTATTTGTGAATCCCTCCTGGTTTTGTGAATCTGGTCATTCAAACAGGAAAAACTAAACTTGGAACAAACTCAACAAAACATCTAGCGATTGAGAGATCTCCCTGTCTCTTTTCTTACATAACCTTTCATCTCACAACCCTTTGACCAACCTATACTTGCCCATGTTTTGGAAAACTCCCTCTCCAGTCCTTTTCTACTGTCCATAAAGGGAGAGTTCGTGGCAATACTATTTTCTGGCTCATTCACTCTGCTGTTGAGACACTGGAGAGGCCAAATTTTGATCCAAAGGGAGACAAAATGACATGTTCCAATACAGTCATTCCCCACCAATACGTCAACAAAAATCACTCTGGCTTATAGTGTATAAAAACCAAACATAAGCGTACTATGTCAGTCCATCTCTGTTCAGGAAACCAGTTAACAATATGCTTAAATAACTTCTTAGGATTCTTTTCTGAAGAGAGACTCTTCCATCATAAAATACAGCTGCTATGTAAATAGAACAGATTTTCTACAGGAACTGCATCTAAAGTGAACCCATCTATATGTATTTTAATAAAATATATAGCTACTTTTAAAGTTATAAGAACCTCTCTTATTTTCATCCTTTCTAAATCTGCTTGTAAGTATATTACACTGCTCATGTCTACTGGAAAAATATGTCTTGTTTGCAGCAGTTAGCATTAACACCAAGGTGAAGGACATGAAAAAGAGTGACACCATAGTTCTAAATATGATGTCAAAATTAGTTATTTTGTGCACTTTCCATGCACTAAAATGACTCTGTCAGGTCAAATTAGGTCCCAGATCTTGTTTTGACAAAGACAACCCTTTAAAAGTCTAAAAAATGAAACATTTATATGATTATTTGTTCAACATTCCAATGGGAACTTTTTCCTTTTATTTTTTTATCCTTTTTTATTTAAACAAGCATTGACCTATAGTATTCATAATGCAAACATTACACTGTTGCGCTGATCACTTCTGGCCCATGAGAAACTAAATGCTCTGAACTGAGTTTAACGAGGCTGTAAAGCTTTACATGACAAGAATGGTTTTGCTGTCAGATTTAAGAAAAAAAAAGTAAATAAACAATATGAAAGATAAGGCAAGGATATTCTCACATATAAGAGAGAAATCAAAAGAGAATTGTTAAAGCCTGTTTACAGAAAGATGAATGTTTTCTTTTGTTTTTGTAATGGCAAGTGATCTGTACTGAAGTATACTCAACCAACAAAGAAAATGCAAACACTGCATTTGTGTTACAATAATAATCTTCTTAAATATCGTATTTTTTCCTTGGAGAAAAAATCAAAAGGAAATGATCTCAGGGTTATAGATTCCAAACTAAATCTGAGTCAACATATTACAGTTGCAAAATGTAAATATCTCACACATGCAAACAGGTTGTGAAATCTTCATATGTGGATGTTTTTAGTAAACACTTAACAACATATGTTCAGCTTAATTCCTGAGGATTTTATGGAAATATGTTCTCTTTAAATTGAGAAAAGAACAGATTTGAAGCTGCTGTACATCCATCTAAAAGCTTAAATGTTCTCAGAAAAAGATTAAACTTTGGGTCCACTTTTTTGCATGGAAATTTAAGAAAAAATGAACTAGTTACAACATCAAACTTAGATAAAAGTGATCTTTTTTTTTTCTTTCTTTTTTTTTTTTAACTTGAGCCAGCAATATCTAGGCATTTGACATGGTCACAAGTATCTCTGGTACCGGACTGATTACCACCACTTATTTCTTGTCTCATCTCTGGTTTTGATCTTCTGGGTAACCTTACAGTTGGTCATCCCTACTGTACTCATCTTAATTGTGCAATGGGAATGATATTAAATTTGTTCATATAGTTCTTTATGATAAGTGATGTAAATAAGGAAGTATTATTACATAACATCAGTTTTAGTATTAGTAGTATTTTAGATGGTATTAGTAGCAGATGGACCAAAGACTCACAAATCCTAAGATCATTTACTATATGTAGCAGATTATTTATTTTGTGACTGGAAAAGCCATAAAATTCTTGGTGCTTCACTTCTTTTTTTATCCAAAATATTGATACAATTTTCCCTTACACTCTTCATTTTATGGATTTAGATTGTAAGCTCTTTTATGAAGGTATTTTTCCTAACTACATATTTATGTATTAAGAGCCACTGTAAATACATACATGTGGACTTGATGAGGTCAAACTCCTCATAGCTGTTCTTTCTAAACCTTTGTGCTTTTTCCTCATTTGGTCCTCAGCCTTGGGTTAGCATTAATCCTTCCCTTATCTCCTTCACTTGAACAACATCTCAGCTTCCATAACAATTTATTCAAAACTGCCTATCCCTGTTTGGCCTGCCTGCTGACTCTGTAAATATGACTGCTTCACCTCTAGCAATTGTCCATCTCAACTCTCTTCTGCTTTGCCTTTATTACAAACTGATTACTCTGCTGTAGCAAAACTGAGAGGCTTCCTTGTACAGACATGCTCTGAGGTAAAAAAGTCTCTTCAAGGTAAGATATAGAAGCTGATTGTAGTATCAGTATGAGTGTGTTTGCAACAGGGTCAAATTAATTCAAATTCTATTATGCTGGAAAATCATCCCAGCCTATGGTTTATAGAAGCAAACTCTCTTTTATTTGCTGTCTTCTAACCAGATCATTTTTAGACTTGTGCCACCAAGAAATCTAACTTGAATGAGAAGACTAAAAGGTATTCCTGCCCTTCTGTCTATCCCATTCACATTGCCTATAGTTTGCTGATCAGGGTAGGAATATCATTAAAGAGATGCTATAATTTTTTACCCTTCAAAAAGAAAGGCAGCAAGAACCCAGTTATCATCCTTTGTCTTGCTTTAGGAATCTAGAGTAATGAAAAGCAAATATTTTATAAAACAAAACACATTATAATTTTAAGAAGTGGAGGCATTTACCACTTTGCATTACACTGGTAGCAAAGAAACTAACAGGGTTACTCTGGCAGTAAACTAGAATGAAAAAGGTAGACTGTACCTCAGAAGTCTGAAGAAAAGTGCAGTGATATCTTGATTGCTTTTAATAAGAGACACGGAGGAGCAAATTCTCTATTATTAAGCTTGGTGTTTTCCAACCCAAAGATTCTATGACTGTATGATTCTCACACACATCATGTTACTAAGGTAACAGTTCAGACAAAAGACAACTTTATTTGCTATCCTTAAGTCATTATACACTCTCACTCTCTCTACATATTTGGTATATTCCAGTGCTTTGGGGTAAATTTCTGGGAGAGCTCAATGGGATTTCTAGAGGACCAGGAGTTCTGAGCTTTAAATCAACAATTTAGTGGAATAATGCTGATACAGAATGAATCTGAAGCATGACAGGTGTGTGTGAAAAGCCTTATGGGATCCCTTACCCATAGCAGCAGCATTTTAGCCATGGTGGTTTGTTTAATGCAAGATTTATATGCAGGGGAAAAACTTAAATCTTGCTGGTTAATAAAAGTCACTAATTTTAACAGAAACCCTGATGTTATCACAGAATGGTTTGGGGTGGAAGGGAACTTAAAGATCAACTAGTTCCAACCCCCCTGCCACGGGCAGGGACACCCTCCAATGTTTGATAAGCACCTGTTACTTTCATGAGTGACAGGACCTCTCTCCTGTTGGTAAGCTCCTACTGCAGCCCTGCACTGAGTTGATTTTAAGGAACATTTGCATGTGAAGTAAAATGAGAACTTTAAAAGAAGTTCTTTGTAAACACAATCTTTCATGTATTTTGTTTAGAACAACATTTGTATTAGAATTGCGACAAACTCTGTTTAAAAATGACACAGAGAAAATTTAGTTTCCGTTAGATCTCAACAGCTGTACTTTAGGGAAAAATAAAAATAATCCTGATATTTGCAAGTTGTTTTGCTTTACATTTATTTTTTGTTTAGGCTGGTTATTTAGTGGGAATATGGCACTTTTGCTGCAGCTCTCTGCCTTGGTGGGTTTCTGTTATCTAAAGGGCTTATATTTGTACAAAGCATTCTGTAAATGGCAATTTGTCATCAGCTGAGGAGGATTAAAGAAGGATCAGTTAGAAGACAGTCTGCTGCTTATATTTACTCTATCTACATCAACACTTCTTCCTACCTCAGTGAAATCACAGCCTAGCGCATGAGTAATTTGTGTATCTCTAACAAGTTTACCTGATATTAAGAGTTGATTGAATACAAACCACAGGCTGCAGCCTTTTGTCTCAGTATTTGCCCTTTTCTTTTTGCCACGAATCACCCATTGATTTCGAGAGCACAAACATTTCTCAATGGTGAGAATTAAGCTCTCTTTCATGCTTGTTTACACACCCTGTTCAGTCCAAGAAGCCAGTTGCACTTTTCACCTTGGTCTACAAGTAGTCATGCAAACAAATGTCCCAAACGTGAGCAACACTCTTTTGTGTCCACCCCTGTTTGTTTAACTCATGCTTCTGCTCACTGTTCCTAACTTGGTTATAAATTCATTTTAGAGCTAAGACTCTGACATCAAAGGATCTGAAGGGACACTGTGAAAACACTAGTGAGCAAAGGGCTGGACTGACCTCTGTGCAAATTCTTTAGTTTCAAAACTATGTCTGCTGATATTCAAAACCTGTGTGTGCATATATATGTGTATGCATATGTATCTATAGTAAATACAGATAAATTTGAGATATGGTTTATCCTTTACAGATAAAGAGATATGGTTTAGTGGCGGACAGTTACAGTTGGACTGTATGATCTCTAAGGTCTTTTCCGAACCAGTGATTCTATGATTCTAAATACTGAGTATAGTATAGACAAAGACATTACACACATTTATAAATAAAAAGAGGCAGAAACACTACTTACCATGAAGAAAAATTAGGCATATCATTATTTTAAATCAAAAATTTCTTCAGTGGGACAGCGTTTGTATGATTTCTTTAAATACTTTAGATAGCAAGGATAGCTGGATAAAATAGCCTTGTTTTGTTGTATCTATTAATTGAGCTGCTCAAATACATATTTTTTTTCTTCTTGTGCTGGTTCAAAGTTCATTAATTCTTTGCTCCATGACATGCACATAAGTAATGTTCTTGGAAAGGCTGAGCTAATACGAAAATAATGATGGACAGCAGTAAGACCCAAATGACCATAGGTGACTTTTATGGAGTGATAAGCACGCTGGCCCCAATTCAGCAAAGCATTGAAGTGAGAGAATATCTATTGAAGTTATTATCCACAGAGCAAATGGTAACAATACAATTTCACACGGCAAATCTGTTTTTCTTCAACTGAGTTACTATTCTGATTTCTTGTGCTTTATCCTTTGATGACCAATGTAGATGGAAAATTAGCTACAATATATAACCCTAATACTGTTTTAGGTGGAATTTACTTATGCAGTTAAATTTCCAAATAATCCACTTATTCCAAGAAATAGTAATGTTTCTTTCATTTTTAAAGACTATTTCCCAAAGACTGCTGAACATAATAGATTTAGAAGCCACAATGTTGGTTGAGACCAGAGGTCTTTTGTTCATAGCTACGCTGCTCCTTTACTTCAGAAGAATGAACCCATAATGGTGCTCTAACATGGAGCCCATGTGAGCATTGGTTTTCACCAAACTGCCCACCCAGTTGTGCTGACTTTGGCTCTCAGATACACATTGTGTTTTACAAATCTTTATAGCCCACCATTCCAGGGCCCACCACAGCTGTTTGCCTGCTCCATCAGGTACCACGTGATTCCTCAGTGTATCTAAATATGAGACTGCCTAATTCACAGTATTATCTACCTGTACTACAATTTTTCTCTCCTCTGGTGTGTAAACCTTCATAGCAAGACCCCTAAGAAGAGCATTACTGAGGTTCAGTAACCATCAGCTGTCCAGAAGTTGTGTAAGATAGCAGACACATGAATTCTGTCTCCTTAAAAAAAGGGCATTTACCAAGGAGTCATCTTCAAGTCTGAGTTTAAGACTCCACAAAGCCAGGCAATATGAAGAGACCTGAAAGGGTCTGTTAAGCAACCACAGATGGAGTGAAATGGGACTTAGCAGTGACATAATATGCAAGCAGTGAAAAACCTGTTTTGTGTGAGGTGGTTCTCCGTCATCACTGCAGATGCTTGGAAGATCACCCAAAGGTGTCCATAGCTTTTCGGTCTTCTTCAGAATTTCAAACCTAAGGATACCAGTAAAATGCAGGCAGATACTATTGATCTTTGACAGTGGTACAATGTGTGGTTGCCTCCAAAGTTAAACCCACTCCAGCCTGGCTAATTTCTACCTGTGTGCTTTTGTTTTCTTGCACTGTGTGTTCAGAAGTAGCATGTCTGCCTGGACTAGCCTTGGTAGCCTAGCACATCTGAGCACACACTGGACATAGCCCTTACAGGAGCTGGCAAGAGAGACAATGGCTTAGGTTACGGGGTTAGCACCTAATTGTATCGATGTTACCCTGAACTCTGGTGTGCATTGCTGCTAGACAGATTTGGCTTGTCTGGTAACTTGGTCTTGGCACTCAGTTTCCAATGCCAGAAAAGAGACTCAAAGTCAGGGCAGCACAAGGTTTGAGAAAGCCTGAGAAATGATGGGAAGAAAGGGATGATGTGACTGTCTTCATGGGCCTTTTCCCATTTGTCAGTGTGGGACAGATATCAAGGAGACAAATTTCATACTTGGTCCTTACTGGTGAGAGATTGATACAGGCTTTCTGTGCAGAATGGAGAAGCCTTCCTCCTAGGGGCATTTTCTTGCTGGTGTAATAACAGGGAGTCACGAAGAGAGGAGGGAGCATTGTGTGCCTCCTCTGCCACACAGCTTTTGCAGAGACATCCGGCACTGGAACGTGCTCACAGCTGTGTTGAATTTCAGGTTGCTCCATGTCGTAAGGCACTGGGGTGTGTTTTCCTGGTGGCTTCAAAGGGTGCACTGAAAAGTTTCATGACACCTGGGGCTTGTTAGGGTTTTTCTTCAGGCATTCCAGATGGCGCACTTCAGTAGTACTTTGGCATGCACTGTGAGGCCAAGAATAGTGTGTCTACAACAGCAATTTACTTCAGGTCAGGAACACGCTTATGAAGCTAATCATCCAGTTAACCCCTCCAACTGCTTCTTGGATTGCATCATGGAGTGGTCTTGTATCACAGGAAATCAATACTTTTTGGGTCAACATAAACCAAAAGGTGCTCTTTAGCAGTGCACCTAACATGCAGCAAGTGATAATGGGCTGAAATTTACAGGACAAAACCAGAGCCGTTAGTAACCAAACTGCTAAGATGTGTATAATGGGGCTATTGCACGGCTTAATAGATAAGCTCCCATCAAACTTTTCTAATGTAAACGTAGTTTTTGTAGACAGTTGGGAAATTGAACTTGAGGGTGATGCTGAAGGCATTTTGTAATGGTCAATATTCCATAAGACAGTGCAAAAAGTCTTCATTTGAGTCTCCCTACATATAGGGAAGAGTTTCTTTATACCCTCATTAAAAATAACTATTGTTGCAATTATCACACTTTGGTTTTATGGTGTTTGTTACTACAGCAGTGTAGTACTTAAGCAGGGACCCGGTGATCCCATTGTGCTAGGCAATGCACATGAACTGAATAACAAGATGTGATCCTTTTAAATTTTAGACTGAGTGTAAAGCATTTGTTGATCTATGCCCTGAAGCATGAGTTTGTTTTGTTTCCATACTTTATTTATACCAGTGACATTTGTGCTGTGTTATTACAATGTACAGTTCAGAGGACTTTCAGAGCATGTACCTTGTCATGGCTTATTCATAATGCTCATGTTTGAGTGACAACTTGCTTGAGTGCTAGCATGACAAAGCATGCTCTGTCAATCTTGAGATCTTCACACCAGATTTGATGGCATGTCTAAATTAAAAAAAAAGAAAAATACAAATGAACGTAATGAACAAATTCATACCCTTTATGTTGTTGTAGCAAGGGCTGAAGGCCAAGAAACATTAGTGCAAATAGGTGTAAATTTAGATAACACAATCTTCATGCTGTGATGTCTTTGCGCTGATAAATAATTATGAAACATTAGTTTAAACAAAGAAAATGTCCGTGTCACTCTCAAGTTCCAAACCCACTGAGTTTTGCATGATTAGTATCACGGATCTTGGAATTCAGGCTAGCTTTCCCGATCTTTCAATTTTGCATAAGTGGGGATTCTCATAAATTATGAGCCTTTCTGAAATCTTGCTATGTTCCAGCGATTGCTATCTGAATCCCACCTACTAAGTGATGATAGAACCAGGCTTCAAGTTCCTAGCAGCTACTTAAGCCTCTTGATTTCTGATACACATGTGTAGTTTACTTTGTTTTTACTCATTAATTGGGCCATAATTTAGGTGATCTTTCTATACGGTATCATCTCAAAAAATTAGTGAATGGGGAAGACCTGAGAGATACCACATGACCTTCTTTACATGTTCTACCATTTCTCTCATTCTCCCTCTTCCTTTTAAGTTTGTATCCATTGTCACTTTCTTCAATGTCAGCAGTGCTTAGAATTTGCTGTTGACAGATTTATAACCTTTTCACCAAAGAAAGTTAAAGCAACCTACAAAGCTCTTCCCACTTTAACCCTCACTTTTTTTCCTCAATGAAAATCTCAGTTGTCTTAGGCACCAGATTTATACCTCTTACCCAACAGAACCAAAACATTCCCCAGGTTTTTATGCAGATCTGGCTTTGTGCTTTAGTCTTTCAGACTAGTTGGAATTACTTCAGAGTATTTTATCATGTTTAAAATGTAAGTCACTTCTTACTGACAGCCATGACTCAGGGGTAATAATCTAGTGTCTATGAAGCATCAAAGTATTTCAGGGGGAAAAAAAAGTAAGCCATAAAAAAACTACCTACATTCTTAGCTTATCAGGTATCTATTACACCTCAGATCAAGTTTTCTGGTACATCTGATATTCTAGTACTTCTAAAAACATCTGTTGTTATCTCCTAAATAAATGCTGGGATCCTCTATCATAGGAATTGTATTTTCTTGATATTACAATGAGAAAGGAAGCCAGCTGAAGACACTCATAACAGAAACGGATGCTTCTAGTTTTTTTGAAGTGGAATGTTATTCAGGAATGATGGCAACCTGGAAATTATTATTTTTATGTTCTTGTCATTAGTTTCATAAAAACATATGTACTTTTTTCATTCTTGAACTTGTGACCAGTATTTGCTGCTGTTGTAGCCCTGGATTCTTGGAGTTAGGGGACCCCTGTTTTCATAACCTAGCTGAAGATCTTTCCCTTAGAGTTTGGAAAATAATGTGAATATATCAATAAATGTTTTGTTTTTTTAAAGGAAGAAAGAAAACCTGAAATGCAATGTATGGTAACATTATGGTATAACAGGAATGCTCTTGTTGAATAAGTTATGTCAAAGAACGTAGCACTGAGTCCTTATTATGGGTAACACATTAGTCAGTGTGAGTTAAATCATTACAACTAAGCCCAGAAAAAAAAGATGATTTTGATATATGCCCCAAACTACCCCATCTATTATTAAAAATATTACAAGGAGACAGAAGAGAGAGACAATAGAAATGTCTTTCCTTATTACTATGTTTTACTTATGTTACTCCATGTTAAATATCTTTCAGTGACATTGTTGCAGTTTGGTTTGGGAACTTTTAGACATGCTTGACCTATAATGTGCACACTATAAAATTAATTTAATGTTTTACTACATTTGCCTTTGAACATGGGTCCTCTTCATTTTTTATGGTTAAGTGAAATGTGGAATGTTAAATTCCAGCATTGGCAACAGTGTTCTTTAGTAGTTATTCATTTCTACACCACAGATTTTGTTTCAAAGGCATCATTCCTGAGCTGGATTGTGTCCATTTTTCTGGGTGTTGTTCTACAAACTACCCCTGCAAACATGAACACACAGTCTTATTGTACTGATTTCTTAAGCATACCAGAATCTGTAACGTAATACATGGAAAACAAATTTTGAGAATTTTATAAACAAACTATATATAGATATGTATGAAATCTTGCATTTTTCTTTTGAATATATAGATTTCTAATATTAAAAAAAAAAAAACCAAAAAAAACCAAAAAAACCAAAAACAACTCCAAAAGTTCTGGTTAGGTTAATCCTGCAAAATTTTCCTGGAATTTTACCTATTGTTGAAGATGATAGAAAAAAGAATTTTTTATTGACAGCAGGAAAACAAGAAAATCTAAACTTACTCTGGATTATAAGAATATCCAAAACCCTGTGAAAGAGTAAAGACTGTTGCAGAGATAAAAGTTGTAGAAACCTTTCAGTAAAGTCTGCCCTTGATGTCTTAAAGAAATATTTTCGTAAGTAAACTAGTCAATAAGCACACAGTGGGGCCCACATCTTTGGTTCCTCTATAGTTAATAGGTGAAGTAGGGGTTCCTGTTAAGCAGCTTTTGCAAAGTGGAAACCCCAGCTAAGTTTTATGAAAGAAACAAAACCAGTCAATAAAGAACATCTAAAATGATAATTATTTTCTGTGGTACAATGGAAAATTACATGGATTTGTAATTACTGACTACAGAACATTTATTAATATAGATTTTAATTCTAGTGAACTAATTACATCCTACCTTTTTCCAATTATTTTACCTAGCCATAATTAACCTACCCATTTCACACATGGAAGAGAAACTGAATAAGCAGATAGAACTCTTCAACTGGGTAAGTAATTGATGCTGATTTCAAATTAGAATTGTAAAAGTGGTCTGGTATAATGCAAGTAAATCATGGATTGCAAGATGCCAAACACTGAAATTAATTGTGGATGAGATCATCACACAAAATTTAAGTCATTTAGGTCTGAATATTCCCCCTCCCCTCCACCAATCTCTCTTTGGAGACAACTAATTATGTCAAATGTTTAAGATAACAAATCATCTCAATTATCTCTAATTGCAACTAAAATGACCTCTGGTGAGTGGTTTTGCTTCTCTCAAGTTTGCTGTGCATGGAAAACAGCGTAAGAAAGGAGGTTGGAGAGCACCAAGGTCTCTTTTACAATGGAGTCAAGGTATGACTGACACATGCACAGACTTTTTTGCTTGGATAACCTAGTTTGGGCAGAAAGTTATCTGTCTATCAAAGGTTGAAATTATAGTTCTCCTAGGAGTTACCTGTTTCTTTTGGCTATAACTAACAAGGGTTGACTAGCTTAGGTTTAGACAGCAAATTCTTAGGTGCCTAAGTCAGGTAAAATAAGATTTCCTATGGATTTGTCTCTAGGAAAAAAGGAAGTTGGGATATGGCACAATGGAATTTCCTTCCCAGTGTGGGGAGAAGAGTATATCAAGAAAGCCCTGCTGTGTTTTTACACTTACCTTCTAAAATGTCCCAGGATAAAATCCAGTTTCAGTTTTGATCTTGAAAAATTAGTGTATTTTAATGAGTTGTTTTACTCCCAATGGGATTTAAAGGAAGCCTCTTAATGCAGCATCCTGCAGAGGGAAGTTAGTGTTAGTGCCTCACATATTGCAAAGGAAAATAGCTGCTGTCTTGCAGCAAAGTAAACCCTTCAGCATTCACTGGAAGGATAACTCCTCTTCAGCTTGGATCTATTTATTTAAATAAAAACTATTTTAAAAATTAAATTTAACAAAGTAGTCTCTGATATTCTGCACAGAGAGATATTTTATTTTGTAGATGATCTTATTTATATTGAACTCTTTAAATAGCAGCACTTTTCCAGTAGCAAATATAATTGAAGTCCTCAGTTGTTACAAGGCAGAGAAATGGTGTCTTCTCTATTTCCTTCTCCTGTCTGTGAACTTCCGTTTTGGCAGCAAATTTTTCAGAAAGACAAAAAGCGATTGCCATTTTAGAACCTTTGTTTATCCTTCTGTATTTTCTCTGTAAAACAGCACTGTTTATCTTAGCTGTATTGTGTTTTCAGAGAAGAACAACAGCTAGACATTTCAGAGATTGCTATCATGCTGATAAATTGCTACAGACCTAGAAAAAGCTTCAGTAGAGCCATCATTCCTGTTTCACTCTGAAGAAGTCTGCATAGAAACCACTCTGGCACTAAGCCAAACTTCACAGCAAACACTAAGAAAACTTAACATTTCCACCTCATTCAAGAGCATTCGTTTGGCCTCTCTGTTCTGCTGTCATTTGCTCACAGCATAACACCAGTTTTCATGAACTTTTAAACAAGGACTGAGTGAAGGAGCTATCTGCTTTAAAAGTACCGGCATTGGTATTCTGCCATCACACTACCTGCACACATGTCAGGTTAGATTGGAATAAGAAGTAGATAGCCCATATATGTCATGTTGATGAATCTTTAGTCAAAATGGTTAAACTTTTTGAAAGGGACAGACTTTTTATCCTAATAGGCTACTTAGTATGCTTCTACTATTACAAACCTGAGGATGTATCCTAGTAAGCTAGTGTAAATTGCCTATTTTTCCACATTTACTTTACCTTGCTACATCAGTGTAACAGATCAGAATCTGCTTCACCTTGTATACACTATTCTTCTAGATTAAAAATTGTCTCTGCTTCATTAGTAGGCAGTGGGTTTAATCAGAGACTGAAACTCTGCTATCAGCTTGATAGATCACCTATGAAAATAACTTATTTCATCCTTCACTTTTTCAGCTTTTTGCTTTTCTTGTCTGTCTGGTTTGTAATTTTTTCTGACCTCAGCTGTATCCTAGTATATCACAGAATTTAGCACAGCAGGATCCTAAACTCGGGTATCGCAACTGCGAATTAGAAAACATAAATACTAATATAACTCCACCACTCAGAAGATTGGAAGAGCAGTTCCTTAATTAAAGTACCTTTACTTGCCAAGTGAGGTTTGTTGCACGTTTCAAGAAACACCTATAAAGTTTTGAGCATAGTTACAAAATCTTTTCTAAAAGGCTATCTATGTGCTATGTGCTTATCATGCTCTTTGTCTCAGAACTTTACCAATTCCTCTCTATAATGCTAACTCCCTTAGTTTATTCACAATAATCTAAATCTACTTCCCAAAGAAAACCCACTCCCCAAAACCCCACATAGTCCAGGAATGGTTACACTGAATAAGAATTAGTGAGACAATGTCCTAGGAAAAATATCCTTTGGTGACCTTGTAGCAAACGTGTAAATTAGATGAAATTGGAATTATGTGTTTGACATAGATTGTACAAGATATATATGCTTTCATCCAAAGGACGTCTATAAGGGTAGGAGCCTACATGGACAAGTGCGTATAAAGGACTAGCTTTTGCTGTAGTTACACAGCAACATAAGCATCGCGTTCTGTCTGAATGAAAATGAGTTGAGTATGTACATAGGAGGGAGTGAGGAGACCTGGACTTCATTTTCAGTACTGTCTTTTACTGTGGCACCTCGTATTAGCTTTTCTGAGGCTTTTGCTTCCCCATTAGCTGTTGCCTCCTTTGCCCTTGGTGATGGCAAACTGTGTGATGATGGCACCCTCCCATTGATTTAAGATCATTAAGGAATCTAGGAGTTTAATGTAAAATAGAAAGAAAGAGAACCAGTACAAATAGTCACGACAACACCTTAGGCAACAGAAATGCCTTTTCTACAGCTGGTTTTCTTCTTATATCCACTGGAGTTGAAAGCCAAGGCTCAAGGGCACAAGTGTATAAATATTGTGCAGGAAGCTGTGTCATCATTCCTTCCTCCACAATAACAATGTGTAAGTCCGGGGCCAGTTCTTTGCCAGGCATTTGTCTGGGGTTTTCCAGTAGCAGCAGCTAGGACTAAGGCTTTTTCTTTGGCAGACTATTCTGATGATCCTTGGCATTACCCCGTTGCTGGTTTGGTTGGCTTCTGTGCAATAGAAATAAGCTTAGAGCTAGGCAACTGCTCAGGATCTGGTTTGTCTTTATTTCTTTCTGACATTTTTTCTGGTTTGAACATAAAATGCAGCACTAAATTGAGGTTGGATTTATAACATGGGCCTTCTATTGCAAGAAGAAAGTTTTATAGTAAAAACCCCACAGTTACTGTCCTTAATAAAACTATGCTTTCTATGATTGATTTAAGAAGGTTGGACTCCTTACTGCAAATAAAAATACAAAACACTGATTACCAGCAATTCAGTTTGAACTTGTAGGATTATAGGATCACAGAATATTTCTTGTTGGAAGGGATCTCAGGAGGCTCACTGCAGGGTCTGCTGTGAGGTCAGACCAGGTTGCTCATGGCTTTTTCCAGCTGAGTCTTGGAAACATCCAAGGAGCCTGCACAAACTTCCGCCTAACTACATCCAAGGTGACTCCCTTCTATTTCAACTTGTGCCTCTTGTCTCTCATCCTCTTTCCAAGCACTGCATTAAGCAATCCACCTTCTTGCTGCCCTCCTCAGAGGCACGGTCTGACTGCTGTTGCGTATGTGAAACCTTGGCTCAAGGTTGGAGTTGTGGGCACTCACGCAGACTGCCCTGGGCACAGCCTGAGGCTGGTGTGGAGCAGGGTTGATGACCCATGGATGGCTCAAATGCACCGCTTTGCTTTGGAGAGTAGGAAGTTTGAATGGGAGGAATGAGATCAACATGGGACATTGTATCAGGGCTAGAGAAAGGGCTAAGCCATCTGATCTGAGCCCCATACTCAGGCTGAGACTTCCATTTCAGTTTTATTAAAGGCGCATCAAGTAACAAGTGGTGATGTTATTCTTTACCTGTCATGGGCGCTCAGTGGATGCATCCATCTAATCCTGGCTGTGGACTCAGGGATCCTGTTATCCTTCTTCCTTTTCTTAATCTCCCTCTATGCAATGAGGCCTTGTAATACACTGAAAGGCAAATCCAAGACATATTGTGGGGAAGTGTGAGGCCCAAAACCACTCCAGTGGGTTTTACAGAGTTTCT
The DNA here is from genome assembly GCF_000690775.1 of Eurypyga helias. NCBI lineage: Eukaryota > Metazoa > Chordata > Aves > Eurypygiformes > Eurypygidae > Eurypyga > Eurypyga helias. Next base: position 71,260 of record NW_010244192.1, read on the forward strand.
GCTCCCACTTAGCCTGCAGCTTGGGGTTTTTCAACATGGAGAGGGAGAAGTTTTAGTTTCTCAGTGCCGCAGTTCAATCACTACCACTCACAGTTCACTCACGGATGTGGCATTCCAATAATACTTCTATCTATTTTAATCTTCCTTCCTACAGAAGAAGAAATTAAGCCACAGAAGAATGGCTTTGCTGATGGTACAGCAGCAAGTCTATAAAACCACATGGAATTCCCTGCTGAATACAGCTACACTGAAGAGAGAAAGGAGATTTGTTTTGGTTTGGGGTTTTTTCCTTCTTTTTTTTAATGTTTATCCATAACAGCAAGAATATCTTCTGGAACTTGATTTAAAGCTGACAGACAAAAACAATACTTGCCCCATAACAGCAGCAAGACTGCCTTTGTAAAACACATCTCATAAAACTGAGATCTACTACTGTTTAAAAATGAGAAGGTCAAAGAATTTGACCTAACCCTGATGAATTCTGCTTAAAGTGTCTGTAGTTCAAAGGACTTTAAGACAGACTATTTAACTATTGAATTTCTGTATATGTGGACATCTGCATTTTCTTTGCACACACAGAAATCGTGTATTTGTATGGGCAAATAGAAATAGATATAGGTATACACACTCATGCATGCACGTTAGAATTAGAAGCAAACCATGGCATAGGCCTTTCATTCCAGGAAAAAGCTAAAGGGTTTTATAAAAGCATATTCTTTCAAAGCAAAGGGTTTTATTTCTTCACACATGTGAAGGAAAAATACGATACAGAAATTGTTTCAAAAACCTCATATTAATTTTTTGGTTTATCATGAAAAATTTGCCTGAGATCTCATTTAAAATCGTATAATTCATCTGCCCAAGTTTGCAGGAGACTGGTGTCAGGACAATTTTCTTACGCTGATAACCCTTTCACCTTTAAGTTCTTTTTTACTTCAGGCTGTCATGTCTTCTGGAAGTGAATGCATTTAGTCTACTAAGAAAAGAACAATCTTAAACCATTTTTGGGGAAAAGAACCCCAAACAACCCACATTTTGCTGTATGTAATTTTCCAGTTAGAAAGGTACCTATAGGCCACACACTGAAAACTGAAGACTCCTTATGACATGCACTTTTCTTGCTTTTCAAAATTGAATCTGTGTCAAGTATCTTAGCCAACAGTTACAAATCTTATTAGATCCCACAGCCCTTTGATACGAATTTATCAACAGTACACACCAGGTTCAGGAAAATCAGATTGCAAACCAGTTCTTTTCATGTGTCAGTATTGGATGCAGATATTCCAAAGGGGTTTGCGTTTGGGACAATTCTTTGAGAAGCAGTAGGTGGTTTTTGCTTTAGACCTAAAACATGTTTAAAGATGTAGTTTGTGGAATATGACTGCTGATGTTGAACTTGTGTGTAAGGTGGTGATTTAGGACCAGATTGCTCAATATTCACTTGCTTTGTGATACTTTCAGCTTTAAGAAGCCTGTCTCCCACTGCTTCTAGTATGCCTATATTGCTGTGGAATATGCAAGTATATATATATGTGTATATATATATCTATATATATACTCTAGATAATGGTTGTGTTTTCTTTCCCTCACTTTTACCAAAAAAACTAGTGCACACTACAGGCAGTGTGCATTCTTGAGGTTCAGCTTTTATATTTACACACCTGTAAAATGAACTCACATGCTATTTAATCTGGTTTCATGTTATAAATCAGGAAATAGTATATATGGGAAAAACATAAGGTCTTGTTGTGCAACTGCTAGCCAGTTAGCAGGCATCCAGAATCCACCTGGATGGAAGCATCACTCCAGTATAAAAGCATCACATAAATCTGACCCTAGGAATATACATGAGCTCAATGTCTATATGACTTACAAAAATAACCATGCATGTGTGTCCAGTGATATGAGATGCATCCCCAGTGCTTTACAGCATAGATTCTGAACCTCAGTATTTCCATTCCAGCAACCATTTCTCATTTACCAATATAAAAAGGTTGAAATATCCTCCTTTTTAGAAGCAAAAGCTTTACCTTTTCAGAGACAAATGAAGAAATACAGTAAACAGCATTTATTTCTTTCAGTAAAGAGGAAAACGAAACAAAACACCTGAGCAGAAACATTTGATTAGTGTTAAGCTCCTGAAATCAACAGACAAATCTTGTGTGATTTTACCTAAAGGGTCAACACCAGATGCACATCCTACTTTTGAAGAAACTAAATTATTTCAAACTTCATCAAAAAATTTAAAAGGAAAAGGCCCTTTGGAAAGTAATGGACTCTTTTTGCAAAAGTGTGAATTGGAAATAAGGAAAAAATAAGACTGCAGGAACATCAAAAGTAAATCATACTCAACAGAAAAATCAAGCTATTAAATTTGTTTTTAAAATAGTTTGTGATTTATTAATCATAGAATCACAGAAT
>NW_010244193.1:0-329 GCF_000690775.1 Eurypyga helias
GTGCAGGCTCTGTTAAGGGAAAAAGCCAAGACCTTGTTTCCAAGTCTTTTTTAAATTTATAAAGAATCAGTCTTGTAGCATATCAATGAAGCAAAAGGAAAGATGAAAGAAAAAAGAAAAAAAATCATAAAAAAGGATAAGAAAGAAAACTAATAAATTGAGATTTCACTCTTTTGTCTTAGAAGAACTACACAAGTAGTTTTTCACAAGTGTAATGAATAACCCTCAGTGGGAACTTTGGGATTGGTACTCAACTTGTGTTGTCAGAGGGGGGACAGAAAACAGTTTGACCTCATTTCCTCTCCTTCTTGAATCCAAATGTCATGGAC
>NW_010244193.1:545-2054 GCF_000690775.1 Eurypyga helias
CGAGAGTAGCAGGTGATTTCTCTGTTGGTTTTGGAGGGATTGAGCCTGAGTGTGATAGTGGAGATAATGGAGACACACCAGCAAATGGACTGCTACAGGTACTGAGACTGTGTGTCAGAGAAACACGAGTCCCTCTCAGTCTTCCAAAAACCAGCAAGACTCCATCTGGAACTGGAGGCATATATACAAAATGGTCTATAAAGCACACCTACTCTAAGACACAGCATCCATTCTTATGAAATATTTTTATTCATTGTCCCAGTTTTTCTAAAAAGTATCTTTGAAACATCCTTTTTCTTATATCAGGATTAAAGCTCAAAAAATGCCTTCCAATATTTCCAAGGCCAGTTTTCTTTTCCTAGAGGCACAGCACAATTTTAAGAAGTATTCAATGGTGATCCATCCATTAAGAAAGGTCATGCAAATGCAATTCCTGTTTTAAAATCAAATTCATTGTCCCAGTTTTTCTAAAAAGTATCTTTGAAACATCCTTTTTCTTATATCAGGATTAAAGCTCAAAAAATGCCTTCCAATATTTCCAAGGCCAGTTTTCTTTTCCTAGAGGCACAGCACAATTTTAAGAAGTATTCAATGGTGATCCATCCATTAAGAAAGGTCATGCAAATGCAATTCCTGTTTTAAAATCAAAATTTTACACACACACACACACTGCTTATTAGCTAAAAGTACCTGGCTTTATCTGTACTTACAAATGGTCATATCCTGGAAAATTGTATGAAATAATTATGAAAATAATATAAGTATTATTTCATTATAATGATGAAATAATATCAGGATTGAATTTAGAATCCAGAAAAAAATCAACAAGTTGCCTTTTCATTATTTTTTCCAGGTCTCCTCTATTGAAAGGGAAATATTTTCACTGATATGAGTAAAATTCTACCTATGAAGAAAAATCAAAATATTCTAAATGATCTGCCCATCTGCCCATGATCTTTAGTAGCCTTGATGGTCTGAGATTAGTTCTGGGTGGTTAAGTCAGGCAGATACAAAGTCAATGACAGATAACACTCATAGGATCATAGAATTGTTTGGGTTGGAACTGACTTTAAATATCACTCAGTTCTACCCCTCCTAGTATGGGTAGGGACACATTGCCCTAGACAGGTTCCTAGACCAGGTTCCTCAAAGACCCAGCCTGCCCTTGAACACTTCCAGGGATGGGGTAGCCACAATGTCCCCAGGCAACCAGGCCCCTGTAGAGGGTCTCACAACCCTCTCCGTGAAGAATTTCTTCCTCATTATCTAATCTGAACGTACCCTCTTTCAATTTAAACCTGTTACCCCTTGTCCTATCACTACAGGCCTTTGCAAAAATTCTCTCCCCAACTTTCTTATCAGTCTCCTCAGGCAGTGGAAGGTGCTTTAAGGTCTCCCCAGAGCCTTCTCTTCTCCAGGGTGTCTCAGCCTGTCCCCATAGCAGAGGTGCTCCAGCCCTCTGAGCATCTTCGTGGCCTCCTCTGGGCTCACTCCAACTGGTCGATATTC
>NW_010244193.1:2571-15806 GCF_000690775.1 Eurypyga helias
CAGAAGCCCCAGAACTGGATGCAGAACTGTAGGTGGAGTCTCAGGAGAGACCTTGACTGAATATTATTTTATATGACAGAATATTATGGTATTTTACAGCATGGAATACACCTTTCCTCTCTGTGTCACTGATCTATTCATTCAGGGTGCTCTTTTAGTCCACCAACATGAGACGAGACTAATGTGTAAGGAAGCACATTATAAACTTGGCTAATAGTTCCGTGCTGCAATCACTCATCTGTCATCTCAGCAGCCAAATGTTAATGTGACATCTGTTATGCCTAATTCGAACTACCATACAGAATTTCTCTGCACAGAAACAATTTATCCTATTTAGAATATCAATTTCCCAAAGAATATACCACTTACATAAATATAATGAAATTATTTATTAGAAGGAAAGATGTTGAAAGGGTGTGAGCAGCACACTTACCAGCTTTGACCCAATATTTGGAACAACTGAGACCACTTTCCCATGTGTTTATCTAAATATTTCCCCCAAATAATCGTTGAGATACCTGTTTGCAGCTTGAAGAATGAGCACCGATGAGTTTCTAAATCAGCATTAAACAGATGGGATTACAGTTATATAATACTAATGCACCAGACTGCAAATTCTTATAGTAAAAAAGTCACTCTTGGTGACTAGGAAACCAGCCTTTCCACTTTGCCTGATTTTCCTCATTACATCTCATAATTCATATAATAGGTGCTGGTAGAATATTTCATCACCAGCCTTTTAAGATGAGGTTCAGCCTCAAATGTATTAGTTTCATCTACATTCATGTAGTGAAAATAGTTGATTACCCCTCATGATTGATTACTGCTTCTATACCTATGCACCTCTGCAAATGGTAACATAAACATATGGACAATATCATATTGTGTGCCAACTAGACATGGCTCAATTCTCGGTCTCATCCTGAGCACCTGACCAGTGTTCCATGTAGGATTGATAACGGAAGTATAACAGTCTGCACGTTCACACAATTTGTGCCTAAAAGACTTATGTAAGGTGTTTGTTACTTGCTACAAAGGCTGGAGACCCTCTGGCTGACTCCTGAAGACTCACCTATGGGTGAACGCACAGCTCAGGACATTCTCAATTAACGCACTTCTCCAGAGGCCACCTGCCAAGAGGCTTCCCAGGTGACCTGTGAACCTGGTTTTGAGGTGGTAATTGGTAATGTATCATTTCTTAATCACTGTCTTGCTTTAGAGTAATGAACTGGTGCATCACTATCCTTCTTATCTTTCCTATCTAACTGGTGCATCAGTATTCTGGTTTCTTTTGGTTTTGGTCGTTACTATAACTTATGGTAAAGCACATAAATCTTAATTTATTAAGGTGGAGTTTGTGTTTCTACTTGGAATCCCGCCATTCAGCAAGACAACTCATACATATAGTTTTGTATGAATATTCAGACTATTGGCCCAAGTAAACAACATGCCATAACTGGCAAAACCTATAAGCATACCTACACTTTTTTCTACTTGTATATTAGAAAAGAGAGTTGTTCCAATCTTCAGATTTTAGCTTCTCTTTTTATTGCTTCCTTATCCTACTGAAAATAAATGAGGGAATGGAATCAAACATATTTTGAATGAAACATATGAAATGTTATGATGATATTCTAAATATAAGGATATGTTGTTTCAATTTGTTGTTAAAAAATTTGTACGTAATAATTCAAAGCATTGAAAGAAACATTGTGATTTTTTTTCCCATTTTAAAACTGCAATTTTAGATTACATATTTCTGCAGTGGTTTTTTTTAGTATCAACTCATTTACATTTTGGTAAGAGCTGCTTCATCAAAACCAAATTACAGATTCTATTAAATATATCTGTCTCCTCAAAAGAGTGCCCGAAAATCAAATAAAAGGTAAACTATTCAGTGCTTCATCTGTATATCTTTCAGTGATTTTTCGGCCAGATAGAAGATAATAAACAATATACCGCTTAACACACTAAAATTTTGTTCACCAATCATACAGAGAGTGTGAAAGACTGTAAGTACATGACCAATCTCTTGAGACGAAGGCTTCCACCATGACTATTTATATCTATTTATGTCACATTCCTCCAAACAATAATCAGTAATTAGAAGTTCATTAAAAGTTTTTTGCTTTAATGAGTGTTTAAGGACAAATAAAAGCTTCAGTCATCAATTCTGGTTTAAGTAGTGAGCAATGGAATGATTTATTAAATAATCCCAGAGGTTAACCAGCTAACACATTTTTAAGTGTTCAGTGTTTAGATGTGAATTAATGTCAGCAGTAATGCCCTGCATGTACTGTTTGGATTCTTCACAGTTTATGAACTAACTTACTTTTACTGTGATTATTTGCATTTTCTTAAAAAAGAAAAATAGGAGAGGGATGGTCTAATCCCTTATGATTAAGACTGTATTCTTGACTTCATGAGAAAGACAGTCATCTAGCGTTAGTGTTTAGTGGCATTTCTTTAATACAGACTGTTTCAGCTGCAGGCTGTACATTCCTTCAAGGATTTGTCATTTTGAATGCACATTTAATGCTAATCCTTATTTCCATAGTGAGGTGCTTTAAACTCAGATAGACATGTGAAGCGCAGAATGCAAATGCTTCCACAAATTGATTTTCTTTATTAGGCTGTGTTTCAAGAGCTCAGAGATAACTGCCGGTGCAGGTAATGCCAACTCAGCAAAATTCTGGCACAGATAAATAGAAAATGGAGGATGGGAGGGGGAGGGATCTCATGACTATGCTAAGTGATTTATGGGTAACAGCTCCTTTTGAAAAGTGATTTAGTCAAGCTCCTAAATCACTGATCTTCCAGAAGCCAGAGGCTTCTTAAGGAATGGTGTCTTCTTACATTTTAAATGCTGGCGATGTTTCCTTCTTCACTTCTGTTGTAGAGTAGCAAAACACAGGAGGTTTCTTCCTAAACCCCGAAGTCTTTTTATGTTGTAAAAGAGCAATTACAATTGGACCTGGGAGTCAATTAGCCAGAGAATCATTAAGAAGGTGGACCATTTAGTTGTGAAAATACCAGGCACTTAGAGCAGACTGTGAATTTAACTTCTGAGTCAGCAACATCACTCCAGCGCATTATATCAGGAAAGTAAGGACCTGTTCATCTGGAGGTCTTAGCTGAGTAAGCATGTTCCATATGGGCAACATATTTAAATGAAGATGTAAAACAACATCATAGGGTTCATAGCCATTCTTGGAGGAAAGATGTGCATCCCCCTAAAAGAGTAGGGATTGTTTAGTTGACAAAACAATAGCCTGGGGGACACACAAAAATATCCAAATATTTAAAAGGCTGCTAAAAAGCAGAATGAAATAGACTGTTCTGCTGTCCCAGGTGAACAATAGGAAGCAATAAGTTTAAAGTATTAAGGGACTCCAGGTAGTCAAGACTTCAACAGTGGGGTGAGTTAAAAAAAGAGTGGATTGTGGACAAAGCAGAATCTGCATGTGCTGAGGGTTCAAAAGGAAAGATCAGGCAAATACCTATGCTTTTTCTTTCATTACAGTATTGAAAAGCCTCTCAGTGCTCAGTTTTCTGCTTATTCAGAGAAGACATAGACATTATGGTTTGTGAAATGCAAAGAACCCTTAAATTGTCTAGGAAACAGCTGAATCTGGTAATATTAATTTTTTTAATTTATGTTCTGCCCTTACTTATTTTCTGTTGTCACCTTTTGCACCAGAGATAGTACGAGGAATGGCTTAACTCTGGAATCAGAGCTACTGACTTTCAGCTTCATTCTACGTCCTTACGTTTGTTTGGCAGTGGTCTGTGTGGGCTTGGGCAAAGGCAGGGATGTATAGCACATCAGTGCTGGAAGAACCGTACCAGAATTCAGTGTGGAAGGAGGCAAGTGGAAATGGCCAGTGAAGGGTTCTGACTGATCAAGTCCAGAATGGCTTTATGAGAGGCAAACGAAGCAATCAGAAGTGTTGGTCTTGAAAGGCTCAAGTACAGAATAGGGTGGCAACCTGCAAACTGTATGATGTGCTAAAGCTCTGATTTCTCATTCAGATCAGGTCTGTTGTAATGAGAATAGGAGGAGGTAGAATACAATTGCTGTTATGAAATGGTCTAACTTTATAAAGGCAGAATGACTGACAGAATTTTAACACCTGCACTTCAGTTTTATAGTTGAAAATTTGCTGTTCTTGGAAGACACAGCAATTTGTCATTCCTTTGTCTACACCAGACTTCACTGCAATTTATTTCTTCCTCCCTGTACATTTAACAAGAGCTAAACTTTAGGAAGGAGAAGGACATGGTGGTAATATTCCTTCATGTCCTCAGATTATGGAATGGGATAGAAGATTAATAAATACCTATTATTATTATCTTCTGCCTCTTTCCACCACTCTGTGAGTAACCTCTAACAGCTGAAAACTTAATCTCAAGTCCTTTTTATTTTAAAACCAGTAAAACCAATACATCATTTGCAAAGAGTCCCGTAAAAGCATTGCTTTGTTAAATGGCTGTGTCTGCGTCCGTGCGTGGAGCAGGAAAACTTTAGTTTGGGACATAGCAGTTCTGGTTTACCCAGAATGGCCTCCCCAGTAGTGTACCATGATGGTGCACCTTTTCTGTGTAAGGTGGTGGGAGATGCTGACTGGTAAAGGGCAGGAGGATTGGGCACAAATTTCAGTGGGTATATGTGGGAAAGTAACAGAGGATTGGCGAGGAGGATTGTAAACATGGTCTAGTGACATGCCACTCAGGTGTACAAAGACGCATACATCGTGCTAACTGTTGTTTAGCCTTGTGTGTTGGACAAGTCAAACATCTGTGTTTGGGTAACACAGGCCTGTGATAGACTTGTGATATCACAGGCCTGTGATAGAGGCCCCCTATCAAACATGCTTGAGATTCCTGCCCTGCTGTGGGAAATATCAGAGCACTGTGATAAATTACACCTGTGTGAATCCTAGAAATACAGGTGAAAACAGCAGGTTCGTTGATCCTCCAGCAAAGACTGAGCTTCATGGTGCCTGTGTTCCCACTTCTGTGCTCAGGTGCTGCTTCAAGCGATCCCCTGGTTTACAGGGGAACAAGCATAAATTCACTCTTTGCATTTAATCCATGGCTTTGTGGTTGTTCCTATGTCCTGCCTGTGACAGCTCACACAGCGTATCTATCTGTGAGACAGCTGTACTTCTGTTGAGCAGTATCAGGAAGAAAGTGTCTCTTGGATATCGGATCATAGATTAGACTTGTCATGAGAATGACCATGTATTTGAGATAATTTTGAAGGTGCTTTTATACTGACAGTGCATTCAGGAGGGGATACAAAGCTGCATTTGTCATAAATCTCCTTACAGATTTAGGTAGAGGGAAGTCCAAACTCTGCATGCCCTTTGGACAACAGAGAGGTAGGGTGAGGAACTCATGAACAGGAGAAGCCGTAGGAAGCTGTGCTTGAAGGCAGAGAATGATTTTCTGGGTAGGAGGAGCTGAGCAGGAATCAGTCAATGGAGACTTGTTTCAAGGATGAGAAATAGAAATTTTGTTTGTGGTGGAGGGAATTCATGAAGAGGTGTTTGCAGCCTGAGCAGTGTCCGCAGTTTGACTCCCACAGATGGCTCATGGGACAAGAGAGCCTGTTGCACAGTGGAGACTGTTGGTTTGCTTTGTTCAGCACATGCCACCACACTCTGGAGGTACTTGGCATGGCTGGTGAGGTTTGGACTGTGTGTGTTGCTGTTTTCCCCTTACAAGAGTGTTTATCCATACGCTGCTGTGGTTCTTTCCTAAGTGCGTTTTATAAACAATTTGCAGACAAGAGGCATTTAACATCAAATTTATACCTGTACAGGTCCTTCAGCCCTGCTGCTGTGAAGCTGTACTGTGTTGCATAAACAGCCTGTGTAAGAGTAACACTGCAGCTCATCAGAAAAGGCGAGCTCCCACGCTGCAGGAAACAGCTCTCCTAGTGCAATCCTCAGATCCCTCAGGTTCTGCCTGTCTCCTTCCTGAAAACAGGTCCTACGTTTTTAAGGGGCAATGAATCTTCCAGCTGATAAACTGCTGGTTTTGAACACTTGTTATACAGTGGTCTAGAGATAAGTCCCATGAGATAATTCCGGAGCAAGTAGCCTGCGCAGCTGTGAGTGATGACTGCTGGAAACCAAAGCTGATAGAAAGCCGTACTAAGTATGCACCAAATTGAATCTGTTGTGGCAGTGACCAAAAGAATTGCTCAACCGTACACACACCAGACCGAAGCTGTTAATGAATTAGCTCTGCAATCTACAGCTTGGCAGAAAAGAGTGACAGCACACAGACAGTACATTTCATACACTAGGAAGCGCAGTATTTCTCAGCACTGCCTCCTCCAGGGAGCAAAGTGCACGTTGAAGTTGGCACTGGAGAGAGCACCCGCTTCTCCAGAACATGTCAACAGAGGAATGGCCATTAGGCTGCTCCTCAGACAAAAGTGGTTTGCATTATGGGGGAAATAGTTTTCATCCTTGATATGTCTGGCATGAACTTCTCTGAGTGAAGCCTCAGAATGGGGAAATTGTTTTTTCTTCCTACAATTAGATTTTTCACTGGAGTGCTCAGAATGACATGAGACCAAAGGAGCTTTGTTTCAGCCTGTGGCAGAACTCTGCCATGAGGTGTCATAAATATGATCATGTGAGAAATGGAGCAGGAACATCTGAAACAAGATTTATGGGGTAAGGAAACTAGAGCGAAGGAAAAGGGAAGAACAATTCACAAGGGAAGACACAAGGTAGTCTAGTCTCAGTCTCAGGTCAGAGGTGAGTTTGTCCGAGAATGTAGTGTTAAAATTGGGTTGGATTTGGAGTTTAGAGGGGAGGGCAGGTCGAGGTACTACAGGGGACTTTTCTTCCTCCATTTCACCTGAAGAGCTGACTAGCAAACCAAGCACATTTTTCATACTTGTTATGTACTTATTTGGACGTTCTCAGGAACTGATAAGCAAAGACTTTCTAAAGTCCCTTCTTTCAATGGAAGATAATGTTCAGTAGTCATCACATGTCTGAATGTTTAATTTCTGTCTGACAGGCTACCAAGAAAACTGGTTTAGCAATATCCAGCTCAACACATTGCCATGAAAGACTAGAGAAAATAAGCACAAAAGATGGGGTTTCTCTTCCATGGGGAATGTTTACACAGAACATTGTTACAAAAGCCAATGTTGCTTCCCAGACTTGAGACATTTTGTGATCCGTAACATTTTTATGGTTCCTTGAAGAATTTTGGTTCTTCATGCCCACATTTTCTTTTAGAAGCCAGATTTTGGGTTCCTTATTTGCCTGATATTTTGTGATCCGTAACATTTTACGGTTCCTTGAAGAGCTATAATTTTGGTTCTTCATGCCCACATTTTCTTTTAGAAGCCAGATTTTGGGTTCAGCTAAACTTCCATCCATGCTTGAAGGTCGTTCTTCTGTCTTTCATGAAGGCAGCTGTAACAGAGTATTCCTGGCTCTGATGTAGCTTACTCTGCCTTTCCACAACAAGATGGAGCAAACTGATCCAATTGTGATTGTTGTTTGGAGATGTCTGACAAGTACACATTCATACTTATTTTTTTTTTTTTTTTAATAGTAGAAACCACCAAATTTTTACTACTATGTTTCCTGGTTCATAATGCTAAAATAAAGTTTTCTAGAGAAGGATCATTTTCTTGCTTTTTTCCTGAATGGACCCCATGTCTTTTGTGCTCCACATATTCTCAATGAGACAACTTTCTTTTAAGCTCACACGTAAGATATCAACTACCTTATTCTTACTGAGCTAAGGTTATGTCTTGCTTTTGTTCATGGACAAACCTACCTCAGTATATCCTCTTTCTTTTTGGTGAGCAGGTTGCTGCTGAATTACCATCTGAAAAACATATTATACATGAACAAACCAACTCTGACCTTTACATCCCTTAGCAAGGGCAGCTGCAGAGGACGTAGCAGGGACAGGACAATTCAAGGAAGGCAATTCCTCACCTAAGCTCTGTGTTACCACACTGCACAAGAGCTGTTTCCAGCAGAGCCATACTCAGAGGGATGCAGGTGAAGTAAGTCTCCTCTTTGATGCACGGATCTCAAGGTTATTCATGGCATTACTGGTCACATATGTATTTGGCAGGGATGGACAGAAGGACCATCCTCATCTTAAACTGCCTTCAACAATTTTAAATGCACTCTACTCCAAGGGTGAATGTAGTCCCTTACAGAGCAACACGGAGACTGTAGATTTGGAAAAATGCTTCTTCACATCAATAAGTCTCAAGAAATTTAATTTTCCAGTTGGACCTATCCTGAAGTTGACCATACAGCCAATCATCCAGACAAACCTTATTTGGGCATGTTTTTAGAACTTAAGAACTGTGAGATAGAAAGGGGGATGGCGTTCCCATCTATCTCCATCTGGGAGGTACTTCTGTTGCATTTCATTTTTAGTTTCTACATGGCTTATGGAGCTTAGGGTATCTTTGTCTAGATGCTAGAAGGGAAAGAAGAGGCAGGCAGACCTTCACTTCCCATTAGTGCTTCAGCATGATGTGGCCTTTAGAGGAGAGAAGTGGAAGAAAAAGATAAAGCCTAAATTTTCTTCAAGAAGTGGTAGAAAGAGCTTAAATATTTTGTTTTGCTAGAACACCAAATGTTTATTTCCATATATGTGTGGGCTCTTTGGGACTAGTATAACATTTGCAAAGAAAGAATCAATGATTTCTGGAGTGAAATATCTCAGCAAATAGAAACTCTTTAAAAAGAATGTAGCTTTTTGCTACATTTTAACAAGTGTGTTAAAAAAGCAACTGAATGGTTTTGGAGACAGGTAACATATAAGATGAAGAAAATAGGGACATCTTGGAGTTGCTAGCTTAGGGCACAAACATTTCTCTGAGATTATTTCTGGTGCATGTCTCCAGCATCTCTCGGACAAATAGTTGGAAGCTATAAAACCCTCACATTCAGATTGAAATTGCATTGACTTCTGTAGGTGTTAAACCAATATCTTGATCTCTCTGCTCTTTCTCAAAATTGCTAATATCTGTTTGCCATCAATGCATTAATAACATCACATTAAGTACCAGAAATCTCTTAAAAACAGAAAACAGAAAGCTAAAAACAAAAGGAATTCTGAGATAATTTCAAGTTTGAGTGTGAAGAAAACAAAGGCTTTGGCTACCACTTTGTGCAGAAAACCACCAGCAGACATTCAGTATGTTGCAGTACCCTTCCTGCCCACCCATCCAGAGGTGGATGTGTCTATAACAGAACTGGGAAAAAGCTCAGCCACCTCAGTTCACAACCCAGTGCCTTTGCTCACACCAGCCTCTGTCAGCACTAAGCTCCTGTATCTCCGTGACTTCCATGGTACTGGTATGGTCATACATTCCTCTCCTCGTGGAGGAGATAACCAATGTCCACCATGGCGAAGAATGTGAGGGTAAGAGACCTTCTATTGATGAAATCCAACAGATTTCCGCTGCAAGCAGTCTTGAGGTCCGGAAGATTTCTGTGGGAAAACCTTTTCGTAGACGAGTTAATAGCTGTGTGTCTGGCTACCATGACTCCATATTTAACAGTGTAATTTCTTTCATCCTTCCAAGGAAGTGCACTTGCATGTATTGAAGGGTGAAGCAAAATGTAACAGAGAGGGTATAGCTGTTGCCTGTAAGAGCAAAATTTGACAACTTGCCTAGTAACAAAACTGCCTTGAAAGATTCCTGTTGCTATCCACACAGCGCACAAATTGGGAAGGATGTTTTGTCAGGGAATATAATAATCTTGCCATTGTCTCAGCTAAAGAAAATGACTGTTTAAAGGCAGGTTATTAAGGTTCAGGTTCTTCATCTGCAGAATTGAGAATTCAGCTTCCTAACTACTCTCAGTTACAGCTGGTCAAGGCGATGCTTCCTAATGCCCATTCTGCATCATTGCACTATAAATACCCATTTTTGCAAGGTATTTATGAATTCAAAGGTCTTTAAGAAGAGGAATGGAGGAGCACACTCCCTGGAACTACTTCCCATTTAATTGTGGACTATTATGGTTAATAAGAATACTGTGAAACTAAGTCTAATTCTCTTATGAATACACTATTTTCCTGTAAATACAGAGATTTCAGGGAGGGAAATTGCCTCTTAGGGAACAATGGGCCTGTGAATAAAGTGACTATTCCATTCTTGTAGTGATTGTTAAAGGAGAACAGGAGTTCAAAAAACACCTGAACTGATTTGTGAGAAGCATGACTTAGTGAGCAAGGGGAAGTGATGGGCGTAGGATTAGAGACTATCACGTTGAACTGCGGGTGTATGAAATGACTCTTAGAAATAACCTGAATAAAAGCAGAGAAAGGATTCTATGCAGAACTGAGTTTTTTCTTTAATGTGACTATCTGCCATGGATATTGGCTATAAAATCCACCATAACTGAAAAGATGAAAATGAAAATACTGACCTGCAGTGTTCAGAATATTACAGTGAAATTCAATTAAGAAATTGCAGGAAGCTATAGGAAACATCTCTTGCCAGATAGGACTGTCAGGCAGGATTTTCAAGTGTTTGAATAATAGACAGAACTGTTAGACTGAGGGTAGAATTCGTGCAAAGTCAAAATCATCACTCAGGTGAACAAAACCAGATTAAACGTAGGTCCTTGGTCTTCCTGTTTGTAGGAGTTAAGATTTGTGAAGTAGTTGTTTATTGCTGTCTCCTAAAATAAAGCTTGAATTTGGCAGCTGTGAAGATGCGGAACATGACCAATGGAGAGTTAAAATGTGCAAATATTATCAGTAGTTCCTCAATGACCTGCACTGACTTTGTATGCAAGAGCTTTGAAATAATGAGATTTTCATGGTTGATTCCATGTTATTGGCAAAATGTACAATGAAATAGTAGTTTATTGTTCATTGGTGGTGTTGAACTATCAACTTCAGCTTGCAGGAATTTACCTCAAGGTGTTTCCCTGTCTGCACTTACTCATGCCAGCTTGAACTTCTTTATTCTAAAAATTTGTAAAGGGGCAAAAAGGAGCAGACTTCCTCTGAAGAGTCAATGTGCATAATGGCCAGACGTAATTTAAGTATTCTTTAGCTGAAAGAATATAAGGAACCCCCACTAAATAAAACAATGTTTGAATTGCTGCACCAATTGAAGGTACCAGTGTGCAATTACACGTGGAGGCAAGCGGGCACTGGAATATACCCAATACATTATTTTGTATTGTAGAACATGTTTGTTTAATACCTACCTGTAAAGAAGAAACATAAGTATTAGAAGGGATAGACTCTCAGCAGGAGCCAGTCCCTCAGAGGAATAATTCTGATTTAAAGCAATTGTAGTTCTTTGTGATTGCAAGTCAGCAGATCAAGATTCCCACCATGGAGGGCTCTTGAGTGCATGAGGTTTACAGTACACAAGATGTCAGGAGAAGAAGTCCTGTCATGCTGACAGTATCAAACCAGTTAGAACAAAACATTTGTTGGACTTACAATGGAGAAATAATAGGTAATTACAATTACACGGATTATAAATAATAAGTAATTCTAATACATAATAAATATAGATAGATTGATAAATAAATAAATACGTAGATGGTTCATGCAGCCTTCCTATTTCAGTATTTCCATGCACTATATTCTACTTAAGTAATCAAATGAAAATTATATTGCTTATATTGCAAAATAATGTACCTATGTATACATACATAGAGTAGGTAGAGTTTTTATTAAGAAGTGTTTAAGGAATGCAATAAATTTACATGGATTTTAAGAATTAAATGCACATTAAGATACAAACCTAGTGTGATAAAATTATTAGTTTATTATTATAATTATGCAGAATTTATAACTTATAGTAATGCTATGAAAGATTATTTGTAGTTAATTATTATGTAGTCCTTTTTAATGCACACAGTTATTTTAAGCAATATATTTTAGTACTATACCTTTTGTAAAGTCATTAGTTCTCTTCATAAAATTCATAGGACTCTCTTTCCTCTCACAGCTCCATGATTGCAAGACAACTGACCTCTGGGTGTCTTTTACCACACACCATGTTCAGGGAATCTGTTGAGCTGAGGAGTCTTAAGAAAGTTTGAAGAACTTTCTGTTCAGTCCCAGAGGAAGTAACATGGCTCCAGCTGTTGGCAAAGACACTGTCCCAAACTGTAGACTCCTCTTTCAGAAGAGTAAGTGATGAGCTTCCGTGATGGAGGTTGTCTACCAGTGTTTCACAGGGACAACATCTGCCCTGCTGTTTCCCTTCAGTGTAATATGGGGTGTGAATCCTGTGAAATCCCCTAGCTTTTTTCCAAAGAAGTTTTTCTTCCCAGACCAAAACTGAAGAGGTCATGTTCCGCAGCAGAAACATCTCTGCGCTTCAGCGTGTTGGGGACGTAACAGTTTAGGAAATTAGCATCCTTCCCTCCAGCCTTTTGGGGAGCAGGAGGAGCAAGGCAGGCAGGTGAAAGAAAATACCCGCAGAGCCTGTGTGCTTTCCCACATTGATGTTGTGTCTGACAGGACACTGTGCCGGTCTGGGGGTATGAGGTCTTGCCTGCTCAGCCCTTCTGAAACACTTCAGCGTGTTGGGGACGTAACAGTTTAGGAAATTAGCATCCTTCCCTCCAGCCTTTTGGGGAGCAGGAGGAGCAAGGCAGGCAGGTGAAAGAAAATACCCGCAGAGCCTGTGTGCTTTCCCACATTGATGTTGTGTCTGACAGGACACTGTGCCGGTCTGGGGGTATGAGGTCTTGCCTGCTCAGCCCTTCTGAAACAGAAATCCTTCCAGGATGTGGCCCTGTACTCCTCACACATTGCTGCTCATCACTGACTGCTTGACGTGGCTGCTAATTGTAATGATTACCCAGGGAAAGGAACTCTGAAATCAGAGTCTAACCAAAATGCCTTGGCCTATTGCAGGGGCAGTAAGGGTTGGGGGAATAATGGGAGAAGTTGCAGTGTTCACCTGACTCTGCAGGAAATTGTGTTTGACCTTGGCTATTTATCATCTCAGCATCCATGTTTTTCTGAGTATACTGAAACTGTTTCCTCCTATGCCTTGAGAAACAGCTGAAATGTTCGAGTTTACAGAACACAACCAAGTGTGAAGAGCTAACGTGGGAGTTGGCTGGCTCCATTGAATAGAAACATAAAGATATTTTTTGAGACAAAAATATTTGGAGCTTCTATTTTTTTCTTTATTTCCTTTAAGGTATTCCCTGATTATTCCTCCAGTGACATAATGG
>NW_010244194.1:0-774 GCF_000690775.1 Eurypyga helias
AGCATTTTATTTGTGATTGCAATGGTGGGAGTTCCCCTCCCGCCCCTCCCCGAGAAAGCACACCCACTGTGTAGCAGTAGAGTACACATTATATATCCTAATTCCCAACACATTCAGCCCCCTCCCCTGTTTCCTCAATGGCCGAGTACTCCAGGTTCACAGCCCACACGACCCCTGTTTCTGTACTTCTGTACATAAGTGGGCTTTACAACAACCTTGAAATGTTTTTAAGGAAAACACGTGACCGTTCCCTTTGTAACCCTTTGGTGTGTCTTTCCTATGTCTTATTCTGCAATGCTTCATCTTGTTGCCAGCCTGTTATTTCTGATGTTTTCATTCTGCCGAGGTGGCGATATTTCTTTTTGCCTAATCCGACCTCACCAACCAGCCCTTGCTCAGGATGGTCAGAAAAACAGTTCATGCAAACAAATGATCAGACGGAGTCCTTTTTAAGACACTGAATTTTCCATCTGCAAAAACACAAGAAATTTAGCTCTTACAGTAGGGGCAGTGTTTTTTTACAGCAGAGAAGAGCTGGGATGCGTGCTGGGGGATGGAGAGTGCGTATGCTAAGAGCTGATGTGTGAGGATTCTTGTGCAGGCCAAAATGTTGAGTGCTATGGTGGGTGTCTGCTGACCTTTAGAGGAGAGAAAGGAAGTACGTGAGACCTTCTGCAGGTCCTGGTCCTCATGAGAGACTTGAATTACCTGCAGATGAGCTGTGCCCGAAGTCCAGAAAGTAAACACAGTCCTGGGCTGTATCCACAGCAGCGT
>NW_010244195.1:0-16436 GCF_000690775.1 Eurypyga helias
TGGGGAACACCACTTGTGACTGACATTCACGTTAGCCATCCCAGACAAGGCAGCGTGTGGTGTGAATCCCTTTTGTACCACATACTGGCTACTCAGATTCCAACTGATCCAGCGGGGCTGTCATGACACTTGGGCAGTAGCACTCTGGATTGAAACTGTCCCTTTCTTATGAATTTGCGCAGCTCCCAGGATGTGCGAACACGGGACAGTGACTGGTGTCTGTAAGGGCAACGCCATCGTTTCTATCTCAAAGGGAAACAGCCCCAACTCCTTGACTGAGTTACAAGTCCAGAGCCAGGCATCTCTCTGCTGAAGGCTCCCACATCTGGCTGTGTGCAGCATTAACCGCCAGGCTGAAGCTTTCTTGCTCATGGCTTTCCAGGCAATTTAAATATACTCTCAAACCAAGGAATAGAAGTGTATTTATTTCGTGGTTATCAAGCCCCTAAATTAAACGGACATCTTTATCACTTCGCCAACAATTTAATGCTTGTGGCATGAGGTTATTTCAACATCTTAAGAAAACATCTCAGCTCCAGCTAAATAAATAAGTGATGTCATTCTGCATTCAGGCTACCAGATTCCTTGGTGTAAAAACCTCCCTTTGGAGAGGCCTTGGGACACAGTGGCTCCTCTGAGACTATTTACATCTGTCAGATTCTCTAATCTCTTCTTCCTTCCTTCCTTCCTCCTATTTCCTTCCCTTTCACTATCAAATGGCCAGTATTTAACTCTAATGCTTCCAGTCTGCACAACATGCTTTTAGCAACGGGTGGTTGTTGGTTGGGGTTTTTATAACCAGAAATAAGGCTTAATTTAAGGTAATTACTCTTCCATTTGGAGGGTTTTGCTATTTGCAGGGTCTTATTTTTTCCTAGCCAAATTAGCAGGAGTAGTTAGTTTTAAAAATGACAGTTTTCTTCTAAAATTGTTCAGATTAAGGGTGGTGCTCAGAACCAAAAACCTTTCACTCATGATGAATTTCTGCTTGTCTAGAAACAAAAGGATCAGGAAGTAATCGTGGGGAGAGAGAGGGCAGACAGTTGCCCAGAATTCCAATGAATTGAGAAAATGCAGGTGACATTTCAGCCTGCTCAGCAATTAATAAGGACCTGTGAATAATTCATCTGCAAATCAGAGGTATCTGGGATCCTCCTAGGAGTCAAAAATAGCCTCAGTCACTTTAAAAGGTAACATTTTCAAGAACTATTTTTGTCATTAACATCTCTAATATGGCACCAAGAACCAACAGCCAGGCGGAAGGATTATTCTTTGGACTCACTCACAACACAAAGAGAACACCAGCACTCTGGGGAGTGAAAAGTGTCATAGATGCCAGCGTTCAGAGGAGCACGGTGCAGTGACAGGAATCGGTGAATAGGGTATCGTTACTGGGAAAACTGGTATCGCTGCAGAATTTAACCATCACATCCTCAAGCACGTCCCTTTCTTCTCATTGGAAATGCTCTCTGGAATTTAAGGATTTTAGCTAGTTTTTCATTATTTTGGTATGCTTGGAACCTCAAGGTGACCATCAGATGCCTGTGCACCTAATCTGTAGCACAGTCTGAACAGAGTCTGCATGAGCAATAAACTCAGCCCACGGCCAATTTACATTTACGCTACACGGCTCTAAACATATAATTGTCTTGGTCAGCAGTACCACCACCTGGTGTTTACTGAAAGGCATCACTGCTACTTTGAAGTGCATGTTACACAGAGTCATTATACCCAATGACTTTGAATTCACTTGTATTTCCCTGCAAACACTGAAAATATAACTCCTAATATATATGGGATGCTCTGCAGAGTAGAAGGCCCAAGAGCAGCAGAAGGCACACGTGCCTACGGGCATTCACGTGAACCCTCGCCCTTGTAGGAAGTCTACGGGTGGCCTTTGGGGAAAGGGCAGGGACACGGAAAACTTATGTCTCCGGTGAGACCTCGCGCCCTGGTCAGACGAGAAGTTGGTCCAGGAAACTCTTCTTAAAAAACAAAAGCTAAGAAGAAAACGGTGTCCGAGAGAGAACGGCAACCCCCATGGGTTTCAGTGGAGCTGTACTGATTTTTGACCTCTGGATAAACCTGATGGCACCTGCCAAGGGTCCCACGCGGAGGGCTGCTCCTGCGTTCCCCAGCAGCTATCCCAAACCACACCAACATGCTTGGTTTATTCCATGCGTGTGTTCCGGAGCGCACAAGCTGCAGAACCGGGGAAGACAGAACAGGCAAATCACCGGGCTCCGGTGCTGCTGGAGGAGGAAGGGGATGGGCCAGGCAGCCCTGACAGCAGCTCTCCTGGCACACGAGGGCAACACCCAACTCATCGCTCAAAACCTACCACTCAGCATCACAGACCACATTCCCTTTCCAAGGTAAAACAACATCAAAATAAACTTCCTGTCCTTAGGGCAAAACCCAACTTCATGGCAATCCAGCTCTTCTCCCTCTGGACGCACACATGGACATGAAGGCACGCAGGGACTTCCTTCAGTACTCACAAATGCTGGAAATGCACCTCTGGAGCCATACGTGTCCTGCCACTACCCTGTCATGCAGAACCGCACGTGCAGAGTAGAAGGGGAGCTGCTGGCTACTCGCTCCCAGAAGCGGAGCAGGGCTGCCAGGTTTCCAGTCAGAACCAGAGCCCAGATTCCCGCGGTGGCAGGGGGCATGAGCTGCCCGAGCGGCCTGCGCCTCGGAGCCGCTGGGGCTAAACGCAGGGAAGAAACCGCCTACCCAGCCTTCGAAGCAGGCCCCTTGACACTTTGAGTTTTTCCTCATTTCTGACATGCTTTACTCTCTGCATAACCAGAATGACTAATCCCAAGAGTTTAAAAGGAACTTTCCTCTTTGGAACAAAACTGGGAAGCCCTGAGCTGTAGGAGCTCTAGTGCTGGTGTCTAGTTCGAAGAACTTCCCTTAGTCCTCGTGGCCAACACCAGCATTAATACCGCTTCAGGTCTTTGCTGGTGCTTTCTTTGGTGCTTGAAACTCTGAAACACAGCGTAAGAGAGTCTCCCAGCCCATTTTAAATAATAACAACTATTATTTACAGCACTGAGCTTCTTTAACGGTTGGACTTGATGATCTTAAAGGTCTTTTCTAACCTAAAACATGCTGTGACCCTAGTTACTGCTCTGTGTGGCAAGTGTAGACAGAGGCTGTCTCAACGCGTCCTGGCTAAGGTCAGCAGGCAGTTTGTACGCCACGTAAAAGACAAAAGGGACCCTAAAAAGAAAACTAAGGCTTCGTTTGGCACGTAAGCTGGGAAGAAATTTGGTACATATTAAATTCCAGGTAATCAAGCAGCATATGGAGGTAATTAGCTCCATGTAGCGTGCACATAAAGGACATCGATATGAAAGATACAAGTGGAAGTAGAATAGGATAAATGTATTGCAATTGTGGGGCGATGGATTTTTTTAAGGCAGAAAAGCAACTGGAATACTGGCAATGCAAATCAGAAGAGCTGAAATGGGATGTGAGTTACTGCCCCCAGTCCATTCCACTCGATGGTCCGAAGCCTCAAGTCCTGTATACGCACGGTGGATTGTATCCTAAATCACAATATCTGGCAAGAAAAAAAACCCTTTTGCCTTTGATCCTCGGTTAGAGCAGACTGAGAAAATCCCTTTATAATTGGTTAATAGTTCATGGGGCTAAAATTGTTGTTGTAGCGCAATCTGTGGGAACAACACAGGAGAAACATTTCCTGCGGAAAGAATGCCGCAGTTTAATTACTACACGTCGCGTGAGGGAGGATTTCAGTGTTCTGGGCCCTGTGCTCAGGCAGTTACTAGGTAGCCAGCTTGGACTGGAATACTGATGCTTTAGTCTAATCTCTGCTGTTCCAGAGAACAGTGGAGGGGCCTCATTCTCATGATGGGGTGGAAGGAATGCTCCACATTTCTTAGGTCTTATCGTCGTGTACATTGCTATGCCAGGGAGTTTAATTAATAACTGTTGACATCTTGTCATTTATCATGACCGAAACGGGAGGTGAGGCCCCTTCCATACGCATGCCGTACAAATTAATTAAAGTTGTCCCAGCCAGTCTCCCGGGTTTCGCTGCTGTCAGTCACTCCTGTTGCCCGTCCTGCGGCACAAAGGCTTGCACCGTACCCTGCTCCCCGTGCTGGACAGCTCGTTATGGAATAGAAAACACACACACAGGCACATACAAGCCTGGCGGGTACCCAGCCCCAGGTAGTACTGCTGTGGAGAGCTCAGTTACCGAGCGCACACAGCAAGACCGTTACTGCCGGGACTGGAAGGTACGTCAGGGGAGGATGTTTCAGGAGCAGAGCCATGCGCAGGACGGGGGAAATGCTGCATTCAGATAATAACCTCAGTATAAGCTTTTTCACTGACCTCAGGTGTCACTCGAGCAATTGCTTATTTTCATATCACATCGCTAATACTAAGTAGTCCCGAACATGTAAGCGGTTCATCTCCCTTTGAAGTCAGATTGCCAGTCCGCACGGTCCTCGGGAATGCTCAGAGCAGCTCTGGGCACCACAGGGGTTCGTTTCTGAGAGTCAAGCGGAAAAACTTCCTCTCTGCGAACGCTTTAATTCTTGGTAGCATGTTACAGGACAGTTCTCCAACTCAGTTCTCCACCTGAGAAGGCAGACGTGGCTAGAGCAGTAGTGTGAGTAACGGGATTCCAAACACAAATAAACACGAACTGTTCCTTCAGGGTGCTGCTCTGTCTTCAACAGTGGGCCAGGGGCTACACACAGGAACAGCAGCCCCACAGGCCTTGTTATTTAGGTTAAAAATCAATACACTGGACTTTGTTTACACTGTACAATAAACTGAATTGTGAAAAATGCTGATGTTGGTTTGTGGATGCAGCCAGAGGCTCCCGTGCCCACTGAGGAGGAAGGATGGCGCATCCCTGCTTTGGCTCTGCAGGTGTGTCTGGCTGAAGAGCTGCAGCATCCTTGGCTGCTGAAGGCCAGTTGGGAGTGCTGGATTCCTGCAAGGACAGGAGGAGGGTGCCAGCTACCTTTAAAGAATCATATTAAGCTGCAACTCAGTAAAGTCCTTGTTGTCCACCAGCATGATTCAGGCCACAGTCCCACTTTCATCAGGAAAATATTTAGGCAGATGGTGGGATATGGCAGTTTGGGCCCACCAAGTGTCCTAGCGCTGATCCTGATCCGCTCTGGGGGGTGACCCTGCATGCAGGAGAGTGGGTGTAGCACTGGGTAATACTTGTTTCTTAAAGACAAAGGGTACGTTCCATGAGCAGGATCAAACAGAGCCCAGCTCACAGGCAAGTGTAAACAAGAAAATCCTGCACCAGAGCCTGTGAATTTCCCATCTTGAAAATGTCAAAGGGACAAAAAGTGGCAGGCATAAGATAGAGCAAAAAGAAAAAGACCTTTCACATGCCCTCCTTAGCAGAAGCCCACGGTACATCTAATATTCAGGGGTCAAATGGCTGAACCAACTATGCGAGCATTTTAATAACGTGATCCGGTGGTAATTCTGGCCACAGCAAATTGCCCTGTTTGGACGGAGCCAGCTGAAATAGCACGTTGTGCACGCGTCAGGAAATGACCTCAGAACATACGAAGCCTCAGTCTGTAGGTGATAAGTAAGAGCCCGACAAATTAATCTCATCAGCTACATTCATCGCTGGGTGCTGCGCCGTGCCAGGCCACAATGTGTGGGTGGAGTCTATTTTTTTCATTTGTCTAACTGAAACAGGTAGTTGGAATGAGTATGATGCAAATGTTCTATTCTGTGCTGTCTGCCTCCGAGACTGTTCTTGCTGCAATGGGAAGAAGGAGCATGTCACATGTTACAGACGGGGAGACAAACTGTTATGCTGACACCTTGCTTCTGTCAGTATATTCTGAATTGTACATTCTGTAAATCTAACAAAGTGAACTTAGGGTTTGCCTTAGTCTTTGCTTCTTCACTGGCAAGCATCTTCATTAATAACTAATTTAACTATTTACGATGCTGTTCCGAATGCACTGGCTTCTACAGTCTATCCCTCAGTTGCATTTGTCACAATATTCTTAAGTCCTTGCAAGATCAGAAACCACATCTAAGCGAAGTGGAAAGCAAGAGTTGCCTTAGGCTCAGAACTGGAATTCAGGAGAAGGCATGGTATTAAAAAACATAAGGAAACCCCCCCACCCATGAGTTTAGAGAGAACAGCCCGCTCCGTTTCAAAGCAGCACAAAATACGGCAGCGAGCGCTGCTGCCATGCAAAGGTTTTGGCAGCAGAAAGAACCGAGTCGTTCCAACACTTTTTTCCCGGCACACAGTGACTCTTGCCGACGTAAGGAAGGCAAACCTTCCACTGCCTGCATTCCAGCTTCCTGGTGTTTGTTTCAGAGTCAGCAAAGAGAAGATTTGGGTTATTTCTGCCTCAGCAGAGCTCATACCAGAGTCTGAGCAGACCCTGTGCAGCACCAGCGGTGCTGGAAACCCAGGAGAGAGCAGGAACACACCGTTACCCACCATGGCTTACGGAAAGCCCCAAGCTCCCAGCTACGGCCTAGGATTGACTCCTTTGGGGAGAAGATAGTCTCTGGGGAGAGCTGAGTCTTACCAACACCGATCTAAAGATGATCAAGGTGTGAGAATTCAGAAATCACAGATGTTTTTCCTTGCTTGCTCCAAAGCAACGTAACTCGAAGCTAAGCAAAATCCTAGTGCTCTATGGGAAAGGCAGTGTTTTTGCATCTTTGGATGGCCCAGCTGGTTGAAAAAGAAACCACTCGGCGTTTCTGCCTATCAGGTGAGGCAAAGCTACTCCTCCAAAAGTAAAAATAAAACACAATTGGAAGTGGCTATGGCAATATTCAGTCCCCGATCCCCTACTCGGGAGATGCAACCACGGCTGCCGCAGGCAGCCTCCAAGGCAGCGGAGTGGGATCTACGCAGGAGAAAGCTCTGTGGTACAGCATCCTCCGCCCTGGGATTAGACAAGAGGCACTGCATGTATGCAGCTCTCAGAGGAAAGGGGAGAGAAGAGGTCAGAAGCCAATTTATACAACAGCACGACACTGGGAACGGTCACCGAAACAACAGACTGCAACTACAGGGACTCGAATTCAAATATGAGGACAAGAAGTTTGGTTTTATTCTCTGGGAAAGAAAAACCAATTCTGGTTTAGTTTCCACTTGCTCTCCTTTTGTTCACTTTGTCTCAGTACACTGCACCAGCCTGTGTCGGGCTGTTCACCAGTGAGGCCCCGGTAACACCTGGGAAAACGCTAAACTGGTGGATGCACAAGGTCTGCACCCTGCTAGAGGGTTATGCTGGGAAAACACCAGCACTGCTCTTGCACGGCGACACGGGCTCCTCCGCAGCCTGGATCGGCACCCTCCGGGGTGCTTGCTGAAGGACCTCGCAGCTCTTGCTTCACCACCCCACCGATTTGGCTTCAGCCATAATTCCGGTCTTCAGACCCTAATTACGCTGCTGGCAGAGCGCTCTGAGTGGTTTGCTAATTGTATTTATCTGAAAAGTCTCTACTGCACAGGATCCTGTGATAAATATAATTCCACTCATGGCTAATTCTATGTTTTCTGGGGGGGAAAGGAGAGAAGGGAGGGTAATTTCATGGTAAACCATAATTACTAGTACAACCAGTACCTTAATTGCCAATTCAATCTGAGGGGGTAGCTAAGACTCAAATCAGCCTAATTAGAATTCTCCTTGTTCATAATAAATAAGTGGTAATTGTTAATTGGATCTAGCCTACACTGTTGTCAAATGCAACCATTTGAATGTGTTAACTCAATGTCAGTTTGTGTTTAATTTTGGCCGTTTCCCACCTGCATTCGGCTGAAGCCGCACAGAACCCAACCGGTGAGACATCAAGTCCCTCGGGTCTTCCACTGCTACTCGCTTCCAGTGGCACAGACGCCCCGCACCACCGACGACTTGATGAAGAACCCGGCAGTGCTGTGTTGAGCCCGGAGCTCTTCGGAGAGGCTCGTTCCAGCCACAGGTGCAACACATAGAAAATTTGGTCCTAAACAAGTTGCCTACAGCTGTGGGGTAACTCAGTCGCCATGTGGAAATACACTTTGGACTTGCAAATCCACCTTCCTCACCTTCTCTAAGGAAACCACTCTCCCTCCCATATTAAAAATTTCATATTTTGTTATTTGGGCTATTCATAGCTAGAATCAGGGGATGGTTTGGGTTGGGAGGGACCTTAAAGCCCACCCAGTCCCACCCCCTGCCATGGGCAGGGACACCTTCCACTAGCCCAGGTTGCTCCAAGCCTCATCCTGCCTGGCCTTGGACACTCCCAGGGATGGGGCACAGAAACCATGATTTCTGATTGAGGCCAAGCAAAAAGAGGAACTACCCTCACAATCTACTGACAACCTGACTCCAGCTGTATATTCCAATAAGTATTTAATCACAGGCATAACACAAGTCTATCTTCCACACTTCTCTCCCAGTTTACTGACCTAAACCCCCAGGAGACTCTTGCAGGCCTGAGACAACACCAGTAGCATAAAGAAAGCATTACAGAAGTGTTTCTTCTGACACTTTCCCTTCTTTTTTTTCTCTAAAATCTCCACTAGTTGGTGATGGGGGGGTTATGGCAGAAGCCGTTCTGCCTTCTGACTGATACACGTGTTCAGCCGATTTGAGAATTCCACCAGTGCGGTCATGAAAATTCAGCCAAAGATTTTTCATTTCCAATGAACTTCCCATTCTGTCATCATCTGGCGACTCCTACCAGGGACCAGAACGTATGCTAATTACAGCAGTAATTAACAGTAGCAGCAGCTTTGTACCTTGGGAGTACTCTGACACACATACGGGTGGGAAACAGCCGCTGGATTCGAGCAAACAGCGCTTTGTGGCAACAAGCTGAAGTCTCGTAGCCCTTTTTAATGCCGAAGAGTAACAACTGCAAGACCGAGTGGCCAAAAGACAAACACCCTCCCCAAATACCATCCAAGAAGTTTGGCCTCAGTATCGTCCGGAATCTTTAACGTATTAACGTGCTGTTCTTTACAACAGTAAGGGCTGTGACGTGAGCACGGGCAAACAGACGGCAGACACAGGGCAAAGCAAGTGCCAGCGGTTAAAGCTGTCGGCAGCGGCCTGTGCTCCCGGTGCAGCTAGGCACAGCAGGATATCGGCTGTGGAGCTGAAGGGTCAGTAGCTCCTGATCTGCTCCATTTTTAGCTCTATTTTTCCAGTTTGGAAGCCTTCAGAGAGAAATGGAAGAATTCCTTGGGTTTTTTAGATAAGCTCCTGTTCTCATGGCTTCTGGGCAAATACCTCCTTACTTGCAAGAGGGCTTAGGGCCCTGGGAACCCAGCGAGGGGCAAGTGGAGGAGCTGCTCACACTCCTTCTTACCAAGCTAAAAATCACTTTTTCTATCAATCAAACCCTACATGAGGCCTCCTTCAACTTACAGGCTCCTCACCTTTGTATTATGATCCTGCTAGTCACTGTCATGGCAACCGCAGAGGCCATTCCAGCAAACTGCCTTGGCAATTAGGAGGGAGCCCGTGGACTGGGAATCCCTGCTCCAGAGTTATGGTCCTGTGGAGGAATCGCAGGGCGAGGGTGAGGAAGGAGTCAGTGCAGGGGGACTTTGCACGATAACTGCCAGTAAATTTTTTGCAAGTGAAAAAAAAGAAACTGGCCTGGAGAAGACCGTGGTTTCCTCAAAGAAGAACCTGGCTGCAGACTGCCCTGATGGGAAAGATGGCACAAAGACCCAGTCCCTGCGCTCCCAGAAATGCTTCCCTTCCCGTCACAGCAGCTCTCGGCACCTACTGCTGGTGTTCACCACATAGGCTTTGGAGAACCCTCAAAGACGGTTGTGCCCTTCACCACACCCCTCCAATTGCCTCTAGGGATGCCCAAGAGCTCGGAGAAAACCAGCGTTAGCATCCTCACAAGCTGACGTACCCTACCGGGAGTCAGTCACTGCTCTGGTTTCGATCAGGCTTTTATCAGGCTGTTTCTGGTACTAGAGCAGATGGCTGCGCTCCGCTGCCAGGCATCAGCGCTCCGGGTGATCGAGGGCACCCTCACTCAGTTTGGGATGATGCCAAGCTGGGAGGTGTATGGATCTGCCCGAGAGCAGGACGGCTCTGAAGAGGGATTGGGACAGGCTGAAGCCACTGTGTGAGGGCTATGAGCAGTGTCAGCTTTACAGTTGGACCCAATGATCTTAAAGGTCTTTTCCAACCTGAACAATTCTGTGATGATCTTTTCATTACCCGAAATTGTATTAACTTGTCCCTCCCTTACGAAGCTCCTAAGAGTCAAAGACAGCTTTAACCCACAGAAAATACACGTTCCCTAATGTCTGGGAAAAGAGATCGTTTCCTGCTACTAAGAATTCTGCCCTGAATGCCAACAGCCGTTCTTCTGAGGTGAACCCTGGGATTCACACGTCGGTGTGAAGCCTGGCCTGGTGGCCGTTGACACTGCACAGCGGCTGTTAGTCAACCTGCACAAAGGGGGGTGGTCCCAGCACAGACCCGCACATGGGCTCTGTCACCCGCCCGCTCACAGGAGGACACATTTCAAGTAGCCAAGGGCAGGGATGAAACTTTTCAACCAGAGCCGCATTGGTTTCGTCTTCCCAGATGAAGGCTAAAGCTTACAAGTCTGCAAAACAGTAGTGTACCTTGGACTACATGTTCGTTCGGCTGGAGGTGGATCCTCACCTCTCTGTCAAAATTAACACTGATTCTTTCCCTCGGTGTCTGCTCACAACGCGCTCTCCCTTGGCCATTCCCTGGCCTGGGCCGTATCCTGCAATTCCTCAGTGGCCCTACTGTGGTGTAACACAGGTTCTTTGCTCTAAACGATCCTGTAGCATCACTCTCCTATGCACTGCTGCTTCTTTGCCACGTCAGGCTCTGCATGTGAGTGGTGAGCATGTCTTAACCAATTTCACCTCAGTTGCCCTGGTCTTAAAATTTACATGGTTTTTTTGGGACCCAGTCACTTGGCACTTTAAAAAAAGTAAGGCATCCACTAGAAGCACTTTACATTTTCTTCATACATGGAACTAAAAAGAGTAAGATACTTAGTACTCAAGAAAATGTGCAAATGAAGTATTTTCTCCATAAACCATAAGTTATGTCCTGAGCCACAGCAGAACCCATGGTGCCCCACTGTCTTTGAGCACCGAACCACAGGAGTGACTGTCGCAGTCACCTTCTAGCAAAGGATTTTGTTCCTCAGACACATTTCTCCCACAATAGCAACAGTCCAATGACAAGAGAAAAATAGCTTCTTCCCTCAGTCCCAGGCAGCAATCTGGCAAACACACTTATAATTTGCTGAAGGGACCTGGAGCAAGTCACAAACATAAACCCAAACCAAATGAGGGCACGGCCAGGAGGCAAAGGCTGTAGCTGGAGAAAGGGGAGCAGGAATTCAGGGTTCTGGGGAAAGCCTTACGCCTGTACCCCGGGGCCACGCAGCACGAAGAACTGGGAAGTGCACCAGCCCCAGGGCTTGCCCTTGACTTCCTGCGGCAAAAATGTCTTCACATTTCTCTTTGGAGTAACCCAGAGCAGTGGTCCCACCAAAGCTGTAATTCCCTTCACCCTCTGCTGCCAGCTGTAGTGCAGGACCTGGCTTGCTTTTGCTAACAGAACACGAAGGCATTGGCCTTCCCCAAAAGAACTGCTCCAGGTAGGAATTTATGAGCTACTTCCTGGGTGCAGGTGTGGACTTCAGAGTTGTTCTTCACAACTCAGCCTGCACACATGCTCCCTGGCTCTCAGCTGCAGCTCTGGGGTTGTGCAAACACACCTCACCAGTGGGACAGACATGGCAGAACCTCATGGAAAAACACTCACACCCCCAGCAGCAGCCACTGGCCACAATCTGGTTTTACACTTTAAACAAACCCCTGAGAGTAATGGAGCTGCTTGATGAAGCACCTGCATACTCCTATTTCATTTATTTCTTTTTAGGTGGCAGGAGGTAGGGGAAGGCAGCATTTCATTTAAGCCTTAGCCACAACTTCACAGGTCAAAGCGTGGGTCACTTCACCGAGAACTGCGGGTAGGAGTCTCCACCCCGTGGTGCGAAGCTGAAGTACCTTTAGAAAAACAACTGCTATTTTACGCAAAGGCCACGTGTTAAATTCACTTTTCTAAACTGTTTTCCGGGGCAGACTGTGCTCGTCAGCAGCACGCTTACGCAAAAGGTCGGGAGGAAAAAGGTTTTCTGGAGAACTGACCAGGTACCCCTCTGCGACAGTGCATCACGCAGCACAAGCATGCTGCATGCAGTCGGTTCTGTGCACGGTGACCCACAGCCCACAGAGCACGGACGGCTTTGGACTCGCCGCCAGAAAGCTTTCTTGTCCTTTAACTGTTTGTTTAAACGAAAGCAAGTTGAAGAGGACTGTGCCACGAGCCCCGCTCTCACAGGCAGATTCGATCTGCGTCCGGCAGGCCTTTGGTTTCGGTACACGTGCCGAAGCCCTGGGCAGTGTAAACTTGCTCTTCGTGCGCTACACAGAGCGGTTGGCAGAGCGGCGTTGGTGCGCGAGCAGGTGGAAGCCGAGGTTACACCGCATTTCCAAGGGCTGCTAGCAGAGGGAGCCAAGCCACCACGACCTCCTCACTCTGCCGGTTGAACGGGGATGCTGCCCGCTGCTCAGGCTCTGGGGTGCAAGACAATACAAGGGCTGTGATGTCTTCTGTGGTCGAGCAGAATTCCCAGAGGAATGGCAGAAGGGAACAGACTGAATTGCCGTTACTACACAGAACCCCACGGGACGGTCTTAGGGCAGAACCAATGCTGATCTCCAAAACTGTGTCCTGTAACTGCATTCCAAGCAAGAATTTAAAGAAGACTCCTTGAATTCAGGCAAATTAAAAAAAAAAAAAAAGCTTCCTCCTGCTTTTTGCTTCTACAGCTTTGTCCCAAGATAGATTAGCACGTAAGTGTCTCTGAACACATCATGATGTTCCCTGTACCTGAAGCAGGTTTTTTTCACTGCTACGGAGCCATCAAATTTAATTAATACCGGAAATGTTGACTAAGTGCTAAGAGAAACATTATCATTAAGTTAGCAGTTCCCGTGGCAGTGATGGCAGCTCCCCCCATCTGCAGAGCAAGTCAGTCCCCGGATCTCAGTCCAAGTATCAGTCAGGAAAAAAGCCTTAATGGGTCTGCTCAGCAATCTGGGCGTACAGCTCCGGCCAGCTAACGAAGGCTACGCTAGCACCCCCGATCTCATGGAGAATCACACTGCTGAGGTCATAGAGATGTCTCTAAACATTGAGGGGAAAACCTGAGACAGATAAGGAAAATGAAAACTTCAAGTAGCAGAAGGAGGATAGAAGTTGAAGACTGCAAAAAAACCCTGAATAAATGAACTGAAACAGAGCAGTAGGGGATGAAAAGATAAATGTAGGAAAAAAGCAAGGTATTTTAACCCACTGTTGTGTTCAGAGTGAGCACGTTACTGCTTGTACTTCTTTAACTTGTGGAAAACTGCGTAGGGAAAATGAATATTCTGTGCTTTGGGTAAAACTCTTCAGGGCTAAAAGCATTAATGACTCGTGTAACCTAAGACATTCATTATACTACTTCAGACCAAGCAGCTGGTTGTTTGGCATCTTATCACCAACATTTTTCTCTGACATTACATATAATTTCTGCCTGAATGTTCCCTACAAACTGACTGAAAACCTGTTCCCAAAAGTTTGGAGAGAAGAGAGAGAATGCATCGTCCGGCCGCGAGATCACTGTTACAAAATAGTCACCTTTTTTGGGTTTTTTGAGGGATGCAGACTTTCTCACTCTCTACATCTCCTCCCCCAAATTACCATAAACCTAGTACTGATTTCCTGCAAATCCAGGCCTTTTAAACAGGACTGACTTGTCATATGGCATTACAGTAAAAGGCAAGTTAACACTTGATGACATTTTGTCCAGGTTCTGATGTCTTTTACTACAGCTCTGTCACCACACAGCTCTCTAGCTTTCAGTGCTGGGCAGCGTTTTTCCCTTCTCAGTTCACTGCTCCTATTAGTCTAAGCTTCACGCATTTTCAGTTCTTTTATTCCTTCAGAATGGCCAAGAAAACTATTAAAATGACTGATAGACCCAAAGAGCCCATCTTCAGGCTTGGCATTTCCTTTCTAACTCTAATTGCTCTTCTAACCCCCTTCTCCTTCCCTTCACGGGAGCTTATTGTTTCTGTCCTCGACACATCCCTCTCCAGCCCTCCACTGGATCTCCTACTGTGCTCCAGGTTCAGCAAAGCTCTCAAGTGCCTCATTCTTCCTACTTTGTGCTCTACTCTCTGTACGTTACCGCCTTACCCACTACGAACTTTTCCTCTGCACACAACTGTAATTTCTCCAGCACGCACTGTTCATGCACTAGGTAGCACGACGGTACCGACATCCCTATTCTCAGTACGTACAAACCAACAGCCACAACAAACATGACAGCGATTTTTAGCAGTGTTCTGTAAAAACAGCTGCTGGGATTATTTTCATTACACTCCCAGACATTATACTCTCTTACCGCCCACAGTGTAACCCAGAGCTTCAGGTAAGGATATACCTACACTGAGGTTCATATACCACATTAGCCACTTTGGGGTACACAATGAAGAACAGATAGAGAACTCCAGAGTCCAGTCTCCTAGAACCCAACTCTAACCAGAGGTCACTTCCTTTTAACAAATAGGCCAGATGTTGTTGTTAAGATGTAAAGCTGCCCTCAGTGAATTGCTCATTATCTGCAAGTTGCTTCCCCCAGCACTGAAAAGGGGTTTTATGCCACACAATCCCGTCACATTCTCTGAGCTCCCCGTACGTAAAACCACCTGCGGAACTGGAACGGCCACAGCACGAGAGCAGAGCCTTGGGGAGACTCATTCCAGCACCGAGTAGCGCAGGCTCCCGAGTGCTGCAAATCCCCACTGCGGCTCTGCTTCCCACCAGGCGACGTACCTGGTGACACTCCCTGCAGCGCACGCTACAGAGCTGCTCTTGCAACAGGGATTTTCCGCTGGGACGGGACATCGCTCTCTAGAGAGCTCTCCTTGGCTACAGTGGGAAAGCACGAATGCTGGAGGCTAACGTCTTTCTACGCGCGCATGCACTTAAAAAGAGGCCCGAGGTCCAGTATGTCGAGCCTGGTGCTAGTTTCAGCACTCTGAGTTCTACAGGCAGACAAGCAACAGTGCTAAACCTCCGTCTATGTGTCACCAGCTGCGTCTCACCGGCTTCAGCCGGCGAAGCCCGAGCAGTGCCATGGAGAAGACATCACGGATTCTGCCTCAGGTCTTACTGCAAGAAGGGATTACGGACTCTGAGTGTGGGTCTGCTTCTTAAACCTCTGCAAAGCTATTCCACTTGTTTCTGCCAGGTAAGAATAAGAACCGTAAGTATTCAGGGAGCATGTCTGCAAAATGCCCCTAAAAATGAACCTCAGAGTTGCTGCGTAGTATGACCCATTCTTGCAATAACTTAACACGTGACAAGTGCCCAGCAGATGAGGCAAACCCAGGGCCAGCTCCAATCTTTGATTTAAACTCCCCATCCTCCTCCTCCTTCCCAGGTCACGTGTCAGTGCCAACACATTATTTTAGGTTCACAGTCTCATGAAAGCAGGACAAGTAGGAGATTGCCAAATGACAATCCTACACCTGAGAACAGCTCAGGAGGAGCAGCTCAATGTTTCCTCACCCTGCCTAACTTGTGTGGCAGAGACGGCTTCCTGATGGAATACTGAACTGTCTCCAGGGGCATCTGCCGTGCCAAGGCATATAAGCTTGTACACGTGCACTTATCACTGGGTCTGTGCTGAGAAAGCAGCTTCAGGCAGCAGTATGACTTCCTTTTTCATCTCTAGTTCTGAACCTCTCCCTGCAGTGGCTTTTAGCCTACCGCCACATTCATTCCTTAGTGAAATGCTGCTGTTAAGCAGGTACGCGACACTTAGGAGCCCACGATCTCAGCTTGGTGCTGGCGAGCAGTCATTCCTAACTCGGAGAGATGCTAAGCGCCAGAAACACAATGAAGAGCGATTCCCTTAGCAGAAAGATTAAAAGTCTGAAATACCTCTGCTTGTGTTTAAGATGGTTTATCGTAGAATCACAAAATTCTAAAGCTCATGTGAGCGATTGCTCTCCACCTGTGTAGCGCCGACACGTCGTTACTCAGGATAAGGAGGCTGTAGAAGTGCGACCTGAGCCTAGACACGAGGCAATAGTGAAGAATTGACTCCCACGAAGGGAAAGCGGGAGACAAACTGTGACAGTTACTCAGGTCTGGGCAATATCCTAGAAAATTACACTGGGACAGGCTGCCCAGAGAAGCTGTGGATGCCCCATCCCTGGGACTGTCCAAGGCCAGGCTGGATGAGGCTTGGAGCAACCTGGTCTAGTGGAAGGGGGGGCCCCCCCCCACGCGGGGCGGGGGGGG
>NW_010244195.1:16504-47537 GCF_000690775.1 Eurypyga helias
GGGAAACTAAGTAACATAATTAACTTTTTCCATCTTTAACTTCTGCAACTAAGCAGCAGCTTCCTGAATATAGTATTTGCTCTTTGTTGCTCTCCAGCTTTCTTTCATCAGTGCGAAGATGTGCAATGGCATTAATAATGAGGGTCCTTCCACGTGCAATGAATTCCCTAGTCTTAGTCCAGTACCCCCATGCAGGAAAACTTTCCCACTTACTTCAGTTGACCACGTGGCAGGTCAGAACATGGCACTGTCCAGAATTTATAAAAATATTTGGAGCACTATTTTCTAATGAAGGGCATCATTAACTTGCAATTTAGTGGCTCAAGATTTCACGAGCAGACCTTGCTGCCTGGAGTTTTCTCCACAACAAGCAAGTAAATTCTTCTTAAACTTCTAGCAAGGTAAGTGTCAAGCCAGCGTGTCTCTGTTCAAAGCTAAGCCTGCCTTTGCCTGGTGATCAGAGTAAAATCTGTAATCTGAGAAATGCCTTTGGATTTCAAGTGCACAAGCACCAGATAAAACTGTCCTGGGTCAGGTGCAGTGAAAGCAGAGCAGGACCAGGGCTCTGGGGCCAGAGCGCTCCCGTGTTCCAAGAAACAGCACAAGCCTGAAGATGATTTAGAAGAGGACCACACTGAAGCGGCATGAGATGGCTCAGGGCTGTCTTTACCAAGAAATAAAATTGCCAGAAAAAAAGCGCTGAAGACATGGCACGACCTGTGCCATCTCACCTCCGTGAAGTTATATGGCTCTCGGGGTGAGCCAGCACTCAGAGGCTGCTTGGTCCGAGAGATGGTGGAGAAACGCTTTCCTAGGGGAGACACAGCACACTGACAGACAGCTCAAAGGCAAATCCCCACTTTCCAGCCTTCGGCATGTTACAGAAGCAGTCGTCACAAAACCTCCATCCACGCTGTTTTTTTCCTACCCAACACTGTGGTTGACTGAAGAGATGTTGACTTTAGAAAGGTTAAAGGTGGCTGCCTCAACCAACAAATGGGATTTAGGAAGAGAGGAGGATTGTTGTTTTTCCTTCTTTCAGGAATGAGGTGTCAGGAAGATGCAGAGGTCAAACAGGCCCCCGCTGAGCAGCTGAGTGGCAGCCCCAGCTGCAGAGGGTGCTGGAGCAATGCAAGACCTGACGGTTCCCACGTTTGGGAAGGGTATGCCATCACCTTTTCCCACATCTGAAGTTAGAGGAATAACAGTGAGAGCTCCACTGGGAAAACAGAGTCCAAGCAGTTCAACTCAGAGTGCAAAGTGATGTGCAGGAATTGAGTCAGGCCCTCTGGATAGATCTCTGCTTGGACCTCATGGGGATTCCTGGATGGGAGCCTAAAGCCACTCCTGGCTGAAGAGAATACTAGACTAATGGCCAAACCTCCCTTCTCTTCTATCCCCCAAACACATGCACATGGACATAAATCTTTGCATAATTAGCACGATCATTCTGTAGACTGACAGGTGGACTGAAACCCAACATACCTAGGCCGGGACTCCTACAAACCTCTTATAACCCATCTGCGAGTGAGTGGGTGTTCTGTATATGACACCACACGCCGGGAATGTAAATTAAACATTTGGCTTTGGCAGAAGGTTCCAGACTCTGGCTTAGATTCTGCCAGTGCCCGGGACATCTGCAGCATCTGTAAATTCATCATAACCTGGCCTCTCAGAAAAAGAGCAGCCTGGGGTTCTTCCTCCTGCCAGTGAGTAGGAAAATGATTCTAATGTTTATTCTCCAAAACAACACAGCAACAGGTTTAAATACTTGGGAGAGTGCTTGGAGAATGAATTAGGTACCAGATATTTAGTATTTTGCAAGAAAGTCAAGATTCACATGATAGAAGGATCTGGACCAATCCCACTTGATTTCCTGGAAAAGGCCAGACTCTAAGAACCAACACACATATCAGGATAAGCCCCTTTCCCCCCACCAATTCCTTGAAATGTTGAACGAGCAACCTGGTCTAGTGGAAGGTGTCCCTGCCCACTACAGGGAGTGGGACTGCGTGGGCTTTAAGGTCCCTCCAAACAAACCATCCCGTGATTCCATGTTACAATTCTGAAAAGTATCACTTAAGTCCCTGTGGAAACTGGATGCTCTGTGTCCATCAGCTAAATCCGTCTGGGAGAGAACACAAACCCTAGCACAAATGGGAGAGGGGAAGGAGGGGCACACAACACACAGCAGGGCCGAGGGGAAGGAGTGCTGGAAACGGTTGCAAGCAGATTGTGGAAACATGGAACACATGCACGCTTAAACAGTCATTAAAAACATGGAGAACAACCCTGAGAGAAGTTGCAGTAGCCCTAGCACAGCAGGGTTTGGGGCATTCCCAGCTGCCACACTTCCATGAAGAAGGAATTGAGAACAGATTCCCTGTTAAAGTCTTTCCAACTGTGATGGCTCTGGCATCTAAGAATCTGCTTTCTGTTAGGAAGAACTATAAAACTTTCAACAAAAGATGAAAAACACATCTTCTGTTGGCATAAAAGCAGGAGATTTCCTTGCAAGGAGGGGCACGTTGAAAATTCCCTGGGAAGTAGAATACAGAAAGAGTAGCTGCCGCTGGCAGCGAACCCCAGCTCGCAGCAAAGAGGTGCGTTACCAAGCTGGCAAAGCAAACAGACAAACATCACTCAATGCCTTGCACGTGTGCACAAGCCAGGTTTAACCTCTTCTGTAAGCGTAGGACTGGGCCTTAAATCACAGAATCGGTGACGTACTTCCTTACTTTTACATCCCATTTCATTTCTTGAAGTGTGGCATCTGTTGAATTCCGCGTTAGGGCTTTTTCCAAATGCAGGACTTGGGGAATTCTGTTAACAGTGCAATAAAAATAACTCCATAGTGTTACAAGGAAACATTAAAGCCTTTTTTGTGTGCTGCTCCCTTCCCTTTTAAAAAAATACAGACATTGTTTCTTTAAAAGGCTCCATCTGCAAATCCCATTAGATGTGCATATAAGGTTTCGGATGATTAATAGTCGCCTGCTTTGCTTTGGTTGGAGGGACGGAGTGTGTGTGCGTTAACCCCTCCCTCCCTTCTCTCACATTTCACTTCACAAACTTGTCACTCCCCAGCACAGTGTTTAAAAAGTCTCCCCCCTATGTCCAGCGCTTCACAAGCTGCAGGCCCCGGGAAGCATTCAGGGCAGTCGCTGCTTGGGTCAGGGTTGGTTTTCCAGTCGGGACAGTGAAGATGTTTAGAGGAGTTCCCAAAGCAACAAACCTGCAAGAGCACAAAATCCACAGACCAACTGTTGTTTAGGGAGGAAATCCATTCTGCAAGGCTTGGCAGACTTCCCCTCTGCTCCTCTCCCTGTTCTGGAGCCTGAGCTACAACCAGCCACCAACACTGGAGTGCAGACAGGGCTGGAAGCCAATGGATCCCAGCAGCAGCAGCTGCATGCGCAGCCCACAGCCTCCCGCCCCACTGTGGGGGTGCCTGCGGAGCACCCCTGCGGACGTCGCCGCAGCTTCAGGGCTGAGCCACTACCCACCAGCACCACTCTCCTTCCATCCAAAACCAGATTTTGGTTCTTACGCTGATTTCTCAACCTCCTGCCTGGTGACTGCTCCCCACAGCTTCCCGCCCGAGGAGCGGGCGTTTGCCGAGCAGCAGCCCTCTTTCCAACACTCCGACTGGCAGTTTGCAGCAACTGAGGCCAGAGGACAACGACATCCAGGACTGGCCTTGGCTGCTGGGGAGTCAGAAGGCAGCAGCCCAAACCCAGTGAGTGCGGCAGCAGGGATGAACGAAGAGGATGAGGTACCAACCAGTACTGCAAGTGCGACGGAGAAGAAGTCATCCAAAAGAAACAAGGAAAACTCAGGTAGGTGATACGTAATCAGGGCTGTGGGATAGCACAGGCTGTGCAATGAGAGCACCTGCAAGATTAGGAAGTGAGAAATAAAGCTGGCTAGGAAAACCCTTTGTAATTTTTGGCTGGGAAAGTTACACCACACTGAACTCCCCAGACTCTCTCGGTGAGCTCAGGTGTTTGCGTCTCCCGCCCGTGGCGGCAGAACCAGCCACTGTGCTCGCAGCCCAATGCGCCGTAACGCAACGGGAGCGCGCGCTGTGCGCACCCAGCTAAATGGCGGTCACGAACGGTTGAGGGTGGAAGGGACCCTGAAGCCCCGGACTGCGGAGTTACGCATCGCATTCCCGCCGTTCGTCCGTTGTATGCCAATGGCCAAAGAGCAAAGACCCCTCCCCTCGAGCCGACTGTGCTGGTTGGCAGCGTTATTCTAGGGTTCTGACACCTCAGTTTATGGTGAGAAGTACAAGATGCAAAGTTCCTCTTTAGACAGAAACTGTTTGGCCTCGCTGAATACTAAACGTTTCCACCTCGGAACGGGAAGTGCCAGGCTACCCAGCAGTGCCATGGCCAGCAGTGCCATGGCCAGCAGTGCAGAGAAGGGGGATAGCTGTGGCTGTGCCACCCTGGCCAGCACACCCCACTCTTCCTGCAGTGCCACACTCAGTCGTTTCGCAGCTCTCTAACCTCAGGTTTGCTGCTCTCTCAAACCCAGGTGTGGGAAAGAGGCATAAAATTGGTTCTCCTAAGGAAGCTCTGAAAAATTAAGGTGCTTCTATGCCTTCATTTACAAACTACAGTGTGCTTTTTCCCACAGCACTGCTATGAAGTGGAGAATATTTACCAGTTTCCCCATTTTACAGGTAGATAACACACCGGTGACTATATTTACTGATTTATTTTTAGGTTTTATGGGTTGGCTATGCAAGAGCCACCTCTCATCCACCTTCCATGTTTTGCAGTGTAAACCAGTAGCTTGTGTTCGTGCTCTCTGCCACACAATTAGTCCTCAGCTCTGTTCTCTTCCAACAGGAAAAGGCTGTCAGGGAACACACAAAATAACCAATATCCCAAACCTCTTTATGCCCAGAATCTAGTTTTCTCCCCTCGGTTATCTCCTTTTCCTTAGAAACCTAGCTTTGTAGAATTTAAATCAATATCTATTGAAAGAAAACATGCTTGGGGCAAAAATTTCCCAAGAACCCAAATGCCGAAAAGTTTGGTTTTTTAAAAAGAGACGCGAACAATGATTTTATTAAACCATTTGCTAGTCATGGGGAAACAGCAGGTTTAGGTATACACCTTATTCTTGAAGAGACTGGTCCCAAAGCACATCGCCCTGTTTGAAGCAGACAAATGTTCTGTCTATCCTCTCCTACCCGCCCCCTGACATTTGCTGCCCACACTTGGGTTTGTCCCTGACCCTTTCCCTGCGGGGAAGCTGTAAAGCAATGACATGCCGAAAGGTGTTTCCTACCTGCCAGCGACAGCCGCCGTCTGTGCCCGCTGCGACTAGTGGATGCAGAATAACACAAACCTTCCCAAGGGGATTCCACAGCACTTCATCTCACTCCCTTCCTGGCTTACCAGAGAGCTCTCCCTCCTTTGTGTCCCCAGGCAAAATAAAAGAGCGGAGGGGAAAGTCTATGAGCAGTTTTACTGTTTCCCTTCACTGTTAGAGCAGCTCCAGAAAGGCAGCTGGACGAGTCGCATACGGTTTGTTCGAAGTGGAACATCTTTTCTCTCCTCTTGAGAATCTTCCCTGACTCCTTTAGAAAAACCTAGGTACTCTAAGCCTTCTCTTCAGGGATTGGGCTAGTAAAGAAATAGATACTGAAATCAAGGGAAGACAACACCTACCAAAGAAATCATTTCCTTTTAGCTGGTGCCTTATCCACCACAACTCTGCCTGAACTGCAGTACAGCCACAGCACCACCACGACCTGCGCTGACGCACGTGAAAACCTTTGGTGCTTGTGTGGAGCCTCGTCATTACAAGATGCACAGTGACGATCTTGGAATGTGGCTCTTGGCAGTATTCTGAAAAAAGTCTAGAATAAGCACATTTCTCAGACAAGTCAGCAGAATGGTGTAAAAATAATTTAAAAGCTTGTCAATCTTTAAGACCACATTTGAAGCACAGCTCTGTGAAAACATTTCGCGAACAGCTTTGGTGGGGCAATGGCAGCAGTGGCATCTGCTGCAAGCCCCCAGGGATGCACATGCACACAGCCTTCCCTCCCTCGAGAGACGGCAGTGACTTGGATGGCGTGTTCAGGCTCGGCTCCACCGGCTCACCAAAGGAGCCGGGGGCAGGAGCTGACCCAGTGTGAGCTTCCCCAGCTGCTGCCCAGCCACAGCCACTAACACTCCCAGAGGAAATTTCAGTAGAGATTTGGTCTGACCTGTTCTAAACTGTACCTGTTTTCCTACGCACTGCAAGTCCCCAGCCCTCCACCAACAGTAACGTAATACGCGGTAGAATCCAGGCAGCTTTATCTTATGTGAATGAACCAATTCAGAGGGTTGGCGAGGTTGCAGTAGAAAGGAGGATGCGGTAGCAGTGCAGAACAACTCCCGTGCAGTGTCCTTGACTGGAGAATTCTGGAAAACTTTGCATTAAATGTACAGAGCTGACCTGAGCAACTGCCGGCAGCCTTTTTCAGTCTTACCACTGGCTGTAAAGAGGATTTTCTAAGCTTGCGTTCCCCTTTACGGTGGCATTAAAAGCTGCAGGTAAGAGTAGACAGCAGCAGGTACCAGCCCGTAACGTGGGAAGGCCTGAAAAGCAAAGCACAGGCAGGTCCCTGAGCAGTTGGAAGTGCTCTGGGTGCAGAATATCATGTGCCATAGCCCTCCACGTGGTTGGTTGGTGGGTTTGTTAACTAGCAG
Organism: Eurypyga helias; assembly: GCF_000690775.1. Taxonomy (NCBI): domain Eukaryota; kingdom Metazoa; phylum Chordata; class Aves; order Eurypygiformes; family Eurypygidae; genus Eurypyga; species Eurypyga helias. The sequence goes on from NW_010244195.1 coordinate 23,224, forward strand.
CACAGCTGGAAGAATCTTTCCAAGCCAATTTGTCCTTTCACACAACATTTGTCATTTTCCACATTCTGTTGTCAAAACTCTGAAGCAACTAGCCCCCATTTCCACGTTTGGAATATCCCCAAACCTGTATGTCTTGCTAAGAGCTCACTAAGTGGACTGAGCGTGTGCCCTGCGCCATCGCCGTGCACTCAGCACATCACACATCCTACACACAACGTGCGCGCTTCGCTCCCTGCTGCTTGGCAGATCGGGGGAGAGTCATCGTGTAAGTAGTGAGTAAAGGTGTGGGGAAGGAAACTATTGCGATGCAACGATGGCAAGGGAGCAGCTCCTTCCCATCGCTGCTGGGTTCTGAGCTGCAGACCCAGGGCTGTGCTCCTAAAGTTTCAACAACACGCCCCCCCTCCTGCCTCCCAGCCGCCCCCCGCTGTGCCCCAGAACCCGAGGCCAACAGCACCACAGGTCACGCCAAGCTTGAGGGCGCACCACAGAAACTTCTGAAGACTTCCCCTGAGCCCTTTAACAAGCAGCTTCCATCAGCCACGTCCGCACAGAGCGGCGCGACTGCAGCTCACGCCCCATGTGCTCTTGCCCCTTAGAAAACCAGACCGCGAGCAGCAAGGCAGAAAGCAGCGGCAGATCTCGGAAGGAAAGGACAGCTTTCACGAAGGAGCAGCTGCGGGAGCTGGAAGCCGAATTTGCCCACCATAACTACCTGACAAGGCTGAGGAGATACGAGATAGCCGTGAACCTGGATCTCACCGAGAGACAGGTACTTCCCGAATCCCTGCCTGCCAGCCTCTCCCTCCTCCCCACAACCTCTCCCTGCAGTTAAAACCAGATCTGTTATGCGAGGGTGTACTTTCGCGGTGGCACAGAGGTGTTTTAATATAAAGCCTCCACGTTCTTCTAAACCACAGTCGTTACAAATTTCTGTGGGTAGTTAATAAACATGATTATGTTTAACTACAGATGCAGTTGGGAATAACTGGTCCCTACTCAGCTGTGGTCCACCACCCCCCATCGGTACGTACTGATACAGGGAGGCTTATAGGTGGACTACGGATATCACCTTGACCAGGAAGTTACTAGAATGAGACATGTTTGATACGACCTGCCCCGGGAAGAACGAGTGTATTTTGAGGTGCAAAGAAAGACAGAAATGCACTTTCATGGACAGAGGTTATTTCTGTTCTCATTGTGACCTCAGTCAGGGTTTCCTTATCAAAGCTAGTGGACAATAGAGGAATCATTCAATTAAATGGAGCAAATTAAAATTCCTGAAGCATTAGACTGGCTGGACTAGATGTCAAAAGGCCTTGGATGCACTGTGCCCGTTGGACTGACGCTTAGCTGACACAAAGACAGGTCCCAGGCGAGAGACACGTTCGTGTTTCGCAGAGAAACATCTGCATGGAAGAGTTCAGAAAGAATTGCTCCTGCCTCTGTTAGAGAGATGGATTAAACGTGTGAGGTTCCTTTTACCTTTTCTTTAGAACTCCACAAAACATTTGGCTATTGAGAATACGCATTATGCATGGGTCTGCTGCAACCGTTCTGACTGAGGCAGTAATAACGATTTCCTTTTCATCACGCAGGTGAAGGTATGGTTTCAGAACAGAAGGATGAAGTGGAAACGTGTTAAAGGTGGGCAACCAGTGTCCCCACACGAACACGATGCAGAAGATGTGGACTCTGGTGCCTCCCCCAGCTCTGACTAGTCCTTGCAGCAGCGGGAGAGGAGTATGGATCAGAAAGCGGATGCAACACTGCTCCAGGCCAGCTACACCAGATGATCTCACCTGCAAAACCTGTAGCCCTGCGTCTTTAAAAGGTGTCCGATGCTTTAGGTTACAGAGGCAATTAAAGCAGGAGAAAAAAAGCCAAAGGAGGGCACGATTTTGACTTTTCTCTGAATTAGTTTAACTGTCTTACTACCACAGATGTGTTGTCAGAAGGAAAGCTAGCACACCCTGAACATGAACAGGAGCAGCATTGCCCATGCTGCGAAACATTCAGACAATACAGGTTGTCAGTCCGCAAGAAGGGGGTCAGCAAGTGAAAAATGCAACTGTCTTCTCACCCAACCTTGCCCTGGTCACGTCTGTTCATTCCGCATTTGGACTTGGCCAAGCACATTTTCCTCGTGCCTTGCTTTAAGAGAAGCAACACTTTGACAGTCACTGATGTTTCTTGCAATACGAACTGAGCACCTGTACGGCCCCGCAGGAAGGCTGCAACGGGGTCTGGCACGTGGGGTTCTGCCTACCACTGTCAGCAGGGACGGCTCTCTCCGGTGGTCCGAGGCGGCAGGTGCCCTGTTGGTGGTAGCAACTTGCAGAGGGGAATTTCCAAGTTTACTGTAAATCCCGAGGCTGAATTGCTGGGTCTCAATGTCAAATACTTTTTCACAGCAGTCACTGCCAACCGTTACAGCAGGTACAGCAGAGGTTAAGCCCTCAACACAAGAGCTATCACTACTCTGTTATCAGCATTTACATCCATTTCACTAAAGGAATAGTGCTGCGTTACTTTTGGATTAATGGAATCTCTCTGGAAACCCACTGTTTTCTTTGTGAATTCAGGACTGTGAAGAAAACATTTTCTGGAGAGATTGAACTGAGTTTACTGTCTCCAAATTCCTGTTTCATTTTTCATTGGAGATAAAACTTTCTTCCAAATAAACGTGTACATGTGTACATTTGAATTACACATAAAACCGTCTGTTAATCTGGGTATGGTATGGACTTTCACTCATTACTTACTGTCAGGGTATTCCCGTGACTTCTGGGGCCAGCTGGAGAGATACTTCGCCAGCAGTTACCCCTGAAGAGTTCACCCATCCCTCTGACAAGATAACGCATGTGCTTTTTCACCACGAGCTTAAACGAATGCCGTATGTCATGCAAATTACTACCTAACCACTTAAAATAATTAGGGGTGTGCATGTCCTCTCTCTGAGCTTGATCTACACACGTCTCTCCAGATCTTCACGGTAAGGAAATACTACCCTCTGTTTCTTCCCAGGATGTGTGTGCGCGGTATGGTATCGCGACAGGAGATCTTGCCGACGGGTTGTTGCGACTGGATTGCGGTTCCTCCAGCAGCAACAAGCTGTGATGTACTATGACAGAGCAGTACACCCTGGGTTACAAATGCGAGGTGAGTAATGGGTTAAACAACCTCACTATTCAGGTCACATCGAATGGGTTCGCGAAAGCACTTGCCCAGGCACAGGGGAGCGGCAGGAACTGCAGGAGCAGAAAACGCCTGCGGCTCTGATAAACCTTGGTGCCTTCTGACTGAGCTCACTCGTGGCTTGTGTGAAGCTTGGCTTCACACAAGCTGCTTGTGTGAAGAACTCTGGTGCTCGCTCAGACATCCTACTCTCATCTCCAGGAACACCGTGGGGCAGGAGTTTCGATACTCATTGCCTTGTAAACCCTACAGCCAATTACACCCCGTTGCACCCTCTGCGCTGTGCGGGGGAAGTTTGCAAGCTGCAGCAGCAGCTTATTTTGTGATGAAAACTTTTGGGCTCTTGGCTACCAACAGAAACCCAAATCAGCTCCTCACCCAGAGAGAAGGCTAATAAATCTCCCCTTTCAAGGAAGCTGTCAGCAGCAGTATATCGCATCCTAACTCACTTAAAAGCTGGTCAGTGGGGCCCCCGTCAGTTCCCATAACTACAGCTCCTAAACAGTTCCCGCTCTGACTTCTGAGAAACCAGGTACGAGTCACCTGCGAGATCATTTTATGCTCAGGCAGTTTCTGCGTGAAGCCATCTGCTTAGTCTAAGATTTCAGTGTTTGGTGAAGGAACATTTCACTCCTGACATCAAAGCGTTTGACCCCTGAACTTCTGGAGCCAAGATTCTTTCAGGCAAAGTCTGTTGTCTGGGAGCAAAATCTCTGACCCGCGGTTATGTTTTGCAGAAATACACATCAGGCTTTCTTCTCCTCATGGAAGGGAAGTAAGCTACCTGGGGATGTTTGGCAATGCTTCCCATGCCTGAATCTCCATAAATAATCTGAGCACACAATCACCCACATAGCATTGGAGAGGTCTGGCAGGTCTTCCACAGAAAGCACATGCCAGCAGAGAAGCCAGACGTTTTCCCCATATAAAGCCAGTGCCAACAGCCCCCAGGGAATGGGGGTATCTGTATGAGCACAAAAACGTGCTGTAGCTGTTTGTATCTGTGCTGCCTCTTCCACATACAGGAAGAGAAGCACTTTCCTCTGAGCCATAGATTTTATGGATGTTTTATCCAACTGGCCAGATGCACACGTAGCCCTAATTGGTTTTACATAATTTTTGTATCCCCCTACTCATCGGTGTCAGCCCTCAGTTTCTCTGCATCGTTCCACAGCGTTAAGCTAGTGATTTTTCCAGTCAATGCAGCTACTTGGACAACCTAAACATACCCAAAAGGTGACTAAGAAAGCCCTTAGCCACTTGACGAAGCCGCAGACAGGACCAAAACCTCGCTAGGAAATCTTTGGATGGTCTGTAACTTTAAAGAATCGCTGATTTTCAATGTTAACTGCACCATCACCAAAATGAGAGGAGAAGAATGCCAACCATGAAGGAAACCTGTGAAAAGTCATAGAAATTCTATATTCAGTAATCTGGAGAACCAATTTGTCAAAAAAGTAAAATGCAAAGAAGTGCAGCAAAGGCACAATCGATATCGGTGCGTATCTACACGTATCTACAGAGAGCACACACGCACGAGACGTTTGGTTTGTGACCACTTCTGAAATTAAGATGAATCCAGTCTGACAAAAAGTCTAACCCCATATATTTCAGCAAAACACCTTCTTATTAAAAACCAATTGCTTTTATCTAAAGAATTCAAAGTAAGTTGGCATTTCAACTCTGTCTTGTGACCTTTAATTTCTAGAGAAACAACACTGCAGCACCCTGTTTCAGCTGTCTGGGGCAGAAAGATGTCCTTTCAAGCAGAATTACACCCATCTAGGGTAGCTACCTGCATGGACTTCCCAACAGCCTGGCCTCTCCTCATTGTCCAGTGCTGCTCTCCGTGCCGGCAGCCCCGTCCGCACCGCTTACTGCCATGGTAAGGTGAGATGCACCGACAACGCCAGCCTGAGTTCCTGTGTCAGGAAGTGCTCTGCTCAGGCCTGACAAGGGAACCTGCTTTTCCTGAGTAATGAGACGGAGAGGAGTCCCACACAGGATATGGCTGTGTTCTGTCAGACTTTATTGCAGCGTACATCTTGGCCTAAACATAATCTACATCTTCAGCTGTCTCTGCTGCTGCATATTTGGTCTCTGCATATCCTCTCTCGCCAGGCTGGGTTGTTAGTGCTGGATAAAACGGTGCCAGGTCCAACACCACACACGTTCATTACACCGTAAACACTGCTAGAGGAGCTATGTCTGAACTCTCCGCTTACGTGATAAACACAGGCACACACACTACAGCCAGCTATGCACGTGCACTGAGCAGACACAACCAACCTCTGCCTTCTACCCATCCTCTCATTAGATGTGCCATGCTAGGGGATGATGTAGATGCCCCAGAGAGCATGTCTAGATATCCCACCTAGTTTAGAATATCCTGTATTTTATTGTTAAATCCCACAGTCCTATAAAAGCAATTGCAATTCTGCTTTTTCCACACCCAGGGGTAACCAGTGTCTTTTCTAGACCCAGCCACGTGAAGTGGGCATCTTACATGAATGAACAGATGTCACAGCAGTTCTGACAAAAGGTACAGACAGCTCCCCGGTGCTGTCTGTATAGATCAGCTCTGGAAGTGTGGACAGAAAGGGAAAGGTCTTTGGCACAGGGGTTGCGTTGTACACAGAACACCCATGTCTGGTCACGCCATGTGAGAGTTGCACTGCAGCTCCCCTGGCTGGGGTTTCCTCTTCGCCCTTACGAAAGCAGCCCCCCAGGCTCCTTCAGAATTAGCAGCTCTCCCTTTCCATCTCCTACGGCCCACTATGATCACGTCTTCCTGGGCCTAGGGCAGGGACACCGAACAACAGTCTCTGCCGAGATGCTGCTCTGCTGTGGCAACCCCAGACTCTGTCAGCGTAATGTGGAAACAGATCCACCCTGCCGTTTTTCTCTTGCCACTGGATACCCCTTATCACACGGCTGGAGAAGCCAACGTTTTGTTAAGGAGAGCAAAGGTTAACGCACACCAGATGGATTTCTGTGGAAGCTGGAGAAGCGTTCAGCCGAAAACACGTCAGGCCGGAAGTTTGGGGAAGAACAGAGAGAGATTTCTTAGCATTTATACAGGAAAAAAACCCTGGTCTGAGTAACCCACTGCAAGTCCTACTGCCCCTTTCAAGGTCTCCGGAGCCGTCGTGTCCCATGGACCACCACGTCTGTTGTACGCAACACGCTGGGCTGTGGGCAGCCTGAGGATCTGCACGTGTGTGACACGCCGTGGAGATGTGCAGAGCCCTGGCCTGGGGCACTGTACCCAGGCACCGCGCTCACACGCGCAGTTTCAGCCTTACAGAAAGAGCAGTGGGAACCACATGCTTGTGTTCAGCAACGATGAGATTTTTAGGGAGAGCGAGCCATTATACTGTCAAGAAAGCGGTGAACTCAGGGTGGCCAGAGCCCCACTTGATCACCTTCCATGCTTCTGCTGTCACACCAAACAGACTTCCTTCCCTCCTAGCCAAGAACTCCTACGCCCCCACCTTTCAATAGCCATTCGCATCCCAACCGCTGGGAAATGACTCATTTCTTCCCATTCACAGATCAAACCGGCCGGGGGGCAGAGAGATGCCGTGCTGCTGCCTTCCTGGCACACATCCCAGCTGGCACAGGGTGCTGCAGCTGCACCCAGAGCTCATGGGATGCCCGGCAGCTACTCAAAGGGCACATTTCTCCCCCAGCTCTCTCCAGCCTCCCGCCGCATCATGCACTAACGAGAGCTCCTAACATCCCCACGCACACAGTCCTGATGGGGCAGGGAGGGCACGGTGTGATGAGGGAACCAAACCTCTGTTCACACTGCCTGGAGAACAAGAGAGCCCTTTTAGGAAACACTTCACAGCCAGAGATTTTGCCTGGGTCATGCTCTACATGAGCAGAGCTTACACATCCCGGGTCCAGTGGAGCTTGCCAGAGAGAAGCACACACAGCGGGTCGGTGCAACTTGCAGAACAGACACACCATTTTTCAATTACCCCACGTTCTTCCCCTGCCTCTAGCAGCGCTCATATTAAATTTCATCAGCCACTATCTCATATTTTGCGTAATTCCCTTCCCCTGAGGAAAGTGTACAGCCCCCTCAAGAAATGCTATATGTCTGCATTAGTGGCTGGACTCTGAACGCTGGATCCAGGCAGCACTTCCAGGCAGATAGACAGGAAATCCATTTTCTCCCAGTGATTACAATAGAAGGGCTTCGCTTGTGTCTGGCTGGAACTTGCCTGGCGTGGCTGTAAAATAATCCCAGCATTCAGCCACCGCCTGTCAGGCTGTATCCGTGAGTTACGATGGGGCAGTACGGGCAGGTGCCTGCAGAGCCCTGCAGCTCCTTTCCCCCGCCCTCCCCACACAACGCCGCTTTGTTTACCCTGCCCACGGAGGAAGGATTTTCATACAGGACCAGACTTTCCGCCACTATTTCCTCCCTCTACACTTTAATTTTGTATGGTGTTTTTTAAAGTAACATTTACACAGGGTAAGCAGACGGTTGTCTGGAAGCTCCTTTGGGAGCAGATTACAGAGATAATGGGAGTGAGTAACAGAGAGGACGGTGACTTCATACCATGGAGATTTGAGCCATGTTTCTCTCTCTCCTTTTCAAAGGCAAAATTTTCCAAACCTCCCTCCATCGTGCAGCAGGTCCCTGGCTTTGGAGCAGGAGACAGACGTGTGAACTGACACGCTTTCTTACAGCCTTCAAGTCTCTAACTCAGTGAAAGACTCCGATGCCCCTCACTCACACCCGTGATCAACTGTCACCCAGAAACCCACGAGCAGAGTGTTTCCTGCACTTGGGAATCTGTCACCGGGGGAGCATTAGCCCAGCAATGCTGGGGGAGACACAAGAAAAAGGATTGTTTCCCCCCTTCAGTACTCACCACAAACTTCCTTACAGCTCTGTGCGTCCATCTGCTTTTCATTCCCTATTTCCGTAGGCCAACCCTTTTCTGAATATCTACGTTTCAACCCTTTACAGTCTGTATTTCTCTCGTGAGAGATGATTAGGAAAAGCGGCGTAGCTGATGAGGATCTCAGCACAGCTTCCAATTCAGAAAGAGAAAACTCTATTAGATCTAATTTCACTGATCCCAGTGTCAGGGTCACAAACAAACCTGGCCAGGAAGTTGTTTTCCAGGGAAAATAAGTATCACTCTCCATGCTAATTATTTACTACTGTTTCTGTGGGAAGGCAATTGAAAAGGAGATTCCGGGAAGAAGTGCAGCTCAAGCAGCTGAGCTTCATTCAAGTGGTTTGAAATTTCTTGTTAAGGTCAAGTTCTGCTCCCGCCCAAGGTCAGCCCTACCCTTCGGTCTGTGCTTCGTTATCATCAGCTGATTTTTGCTCAAGGAATGTAATTTAAGTTCTCAGACCTGGCTGCAACCTCCAGCTTGACATGTCATTAAGAGAGGAAATAATACAGCATTTCCATGAAGTTTATGTCAGGGAACTCCTGATTTTCACACAAAGCTGGAAGCAGGCCTTCAAACAAGACAAGAGCAAGTAAAATAAAGAATACTACATTCCTGACTGGAAAGACACAAAAGTTGCATTTCCTGATTATTCCACATTAAATGTTTTAATGGTTTCTACCCTTATTTGGGACAGGTGGAGTCCAGAACAGAACCCCAGTGCAGGTATGAGAGGAATCTCCTACTGCTTTTGTCCTTGGGCAGGCAGGTTTACATGGCACCGTCCCCACGCCAGGCCGCGGGGTCAGCCAGCCTCCAGCTCCTCTGGGCTACGGCAGCCACCTCAAGCCCTGGGAGTACAAGGCGGCCCGCGCCGTGCACTCAGCCACGCGGGTACGACACGCAGCACATTGTGCTCGGTGGGCACCAGGAGCTGCCCACAGGCACGGCCAAGGGGCCGTGGAGAGCCGGGGCTGGACGTGCTGGAAAACCAGTAACGAGCCAAACAGAACAGTCTGGTCTGACCTGGCAGGGCATTCTCACACATTGGGAAGGAGAAAGACAAAGCTTCAGAGAGTTCTGGCATTACACAGCAGGAAGAAAAACTTCTAAAGACCCAAGCAAACCAAACTCACATTTTTGAGTGATTCCACTCCAGTACCAGCATGGCTCCTTTCTGCTCTTTCTGCGACAGCTCTAGCTCAGATGCTCCTTTAGGTCAGATTTCTCATGAACAATTATCAATATATTCTTTTTGTACGCTTCACATCAGTTTTTAAGTATGTTATGGGATCAGGTTTGCCCCAGGAAATGGAGGGCAGGAGTGCCCGTTTCCTTCGCGTTCTGTGTGCTTGGCCGCTGGCTGCACAGACAGTACCTGTCCCCCAACTACAGCCGCCCATCACCCTGCCCGGAAGAGCAGAGCAAAGGAGATGCTGGGGCGATTTAAAGAGGAAAAAGTGGTGTCAGACACCACTTCTTGTGGTGATGGAGGAGATGGAGGAAAAGAATCTCCAGGAAGGATTTTGCAATTAGAAAGTAGGGAGAAAAAGAATTCTAAAATATACTCAGCCATGGGATGGTTTAGTTTAAACATCCCCAGCATAGGCTGGATACCCAGGTATCCAATGCTCTATCCTACCGTGACAATGACACAGCGCAAGATCAGGTTTCTTGTTTAAAAGGACTAACAGCAGCACGGACTTGTGTCAGGCTATTCACTGCCTTCAACCGGCCTTGGTTTAGCTGGATTGAGTTATAGCAAAGTTGTTATAAAAGTTCTTTAAAGTATCACCTTAACAGAAAAATCTATTAAAATGAGAAACAAAAGAGACATGAGAAATTGTCTGGTTTGGGGAAGCATTTTAGGCACACCCCTCCCTCGTCTATTTGACGAAGAGAACACAGACACAGCTGGGGTACGTTTCACTTTACCCAGCATAAGGGTTCGTGGCAAAAAGACATGTTTATCCTGCTCGGTTCCATTATGAATCTGTTTAATATCCTGGGAATGCCCAGAGACCTTTGCACACTCCAGGCAGGAAGTCATTAATGCACATACCGAGAAGATATTTCCAGCCATTCAAACATTAGATAAATAAGCACCAAAGAACTCATTCTACAGCAATAATTTAATTCCTCTTGTGCTTTTGCAGGATTTCTAAGAGAACAATCTTCCCAAATCCAGCAGAGTTGTTCACAGAGTCCGAGAAAGCCTTAAGGAAAACACGGAGCCATTTACCCTTGGTGTTTTGTTGTGCCATGAGATATTAGTCAAGACCAGAGTCTCAGTGTTTCGCCCAAAGATTGGTTCAGAGCTGCATCAGGGAAGGTTCAGACTTACATCAGGAAACATGTCCTTAGTGAGAGGGTGGTGAAACCCTGGAACAGGCTTCCTGGAGGGGTGGCTGATGCCCCACGCCTGTCCACGTTTAAGAGGCATTTCAACAGTGCCCTTAATATGCTTTAACTTTTGACAGCCCTGAAGCTGTCGGGCAGCAAGACTGAACGATCATTATAGGTCCTTTCCAACTGAAATAGTCTGGTCTGTCCTAGTTGCAGTTGTTTTGCCATTTTTTACAGATGTGAAGAACAGAAAACTCACCGTTTGGAAAACAACACCAGGGTGATAATGTCAGATTTGGAATCTGTGTATAACTTCAAATACGAAACTTGGCTTGAATTTCCACTTTCCTTCACAGTTGCTAGGGCCAACCTGACTAGCTTTATTTTTAGGAGAAAAATGAGCTCTTTTTACAGTCCTCTCTGCTGTAGTTTCATTGTGTCTCTGCCAGAATCAAGATGAGACAATGCCAAGACAAAGGGTGAGCTCATTGCATTAGACGGTATGAGGTTTCACAAAAAGCTGCATTACTCTCTTGAAAAGCAGGCAATGGTGCAGAGCAGGCTTAAAGGCAGGTTTGTTTCCCATAAAACTTAAGGAAAAATCTTTATTTTTCAGGTGTGAAGCTGGCTGCTGACTTTGAGAGTGCATTTCTTGAAATGCTAAATAGCTTACCCCACCATTTGCTGCCCCGGCACAGCCCTCACTATGTCCATACTTATCTGTGCTCCAGCTGCCTATGGAGTGATGTTCAAACACGCTGGCTGCTGGCAGCTCTGACTCACTTTCATGACACTCATTCCTGTTTTGGCTAATTTGAAATCAGGCCACTGCTGAAGTGAGAGAAAATAAGGGCAAGTGAGAAGATGACATATTTTCACGCACACCTGTGTACCTTGTACACAGACTAGGCCCGAGGCTTTGTAAAGGAGAAGGGATCTAGAGCATCTAGGAATTGCTCCTGCTGGTAATCCTTAGTCAACTGACCTAGTTTCTCTTCCATAGGGATGGAGTTTCTGATTATTCACCACTATTGTATTGTCATTGCACTGTTATGACTTACTATTAAGTGAACAAGATAACAGGTAAAAATTATTGCTTAAAAAAACCGTAATGAAAACGGTGAATTGTGAGACAGTCATTTGGACCTTCCCATTCAAACCCAAGGTACAAGTCTCAGCCCCTGGAATGATGGATTCAGCCCTCCTTCCACACCTTGTTAGTTGCTGGGTCGCACTGAGCTCAAAGTTCTTATTCCACAGGTAAATCAACCCTTCTCAGTGGTGCTGCACTATTTCCGAGGAACCTCTGAGCTGAGATCTCTCTCAGCCATCATGTCTCCAGCGGTGGAAGCCAGAGGCACAGTATCCTACACCAGCCCCGTGCAATCTTTGCAGCGTGTTGCATAAAAACAAAGGCGTTTTCGGCAGAGAAAGACAGTTCAGGTGTCTGTAACGTGCATCTGAGCTCCTGATGTTTGGCTGGGTGGCTGGATTTATGCACAAGGGCTTGGACAGACACAGCTAAAGCATTTGACACAAGGTTGGCAGCCAGAGGCATCAGATTGCCTCGTTCTCTATGGGCCCAAAATTTAAATAACACTTAAAGATATTTCGTTTTCCTGTATCCTTATGGAAACCCCTTAACTATGCTGTCAAGTATCCCACGGCTCCCATTTCGAAAGCAATCGGAAGATATGACCCATTCCATCTCTTTCGCTCTTCCTGAAACACAACTGGGTCCCAGAGTCCCCTGTGACTTTTCCAGCAGTGTCTGCTCCAGTGTCTCACTGACACAGTGACCTCATTTGTTATGGCTGGTAAGAACAGAGAGAAACGAAATCCAGGGTCTGTAGTTAATTGGGGGCAGGTTGAGATGATTTATGATCCGAGGAATGTACTCACTCCTGACACTATCATACGAACAACAGTATCAACTGGTCTCAGCAACCTTTGGAATCAAATTAAAATTGATATTTTCCAGAAAATGAGACAACTCACAGGCAAGACCCGCGGGAGAAGTCAGAGTTGTGGGCAGATGAGGCCGTATTTGATCTACAAAGCCAGGCACCTTCTCTTCCCACACTGTCAATCAGTTCACTTCCAAGTCTTGATGTGTTGTGATTCAGAGAAGACATGTTGCCAGGAATGGGTCTATGCCAAGAAAATTTCATCTGTCTGGAATCTGATGGGAGGGGGGGAGGTAAGGTTTGAAAGTTTCAGAGGAAGATGGGATTTGTCCTAGTTGCAGCATCTGTGTTCCGTCAGCCAGCTCACGTTAGCAAGTTAGGCTCACTGAAATATGGTGTCCAACGTTTTTCCATCACTCAAGAACCTTGAGCTCGATCCCGACTCAGCAGGCTGGGAAGTATAACCCATGACCCTAAACAGCAGGAGCCTTCAGCAGGCCCCCCCATTTGCTGTATATCTTAACACCGGTTTTCTCCGTGGGCTTTAGAAAAATGTTACCAAAGAGTTACTCTACTTTCAAGCTCAAGGCACTTTAACACACCTCAGCAGCTAAATACAACATGAAAATAAACTCACTGAATACTGATTTTCTTTGGAAGAATTCACTGGTGCTTTCTTTCCTGGTTACGACTCTCCTCCTTCAGTCTCACTAACTTTGCGAGTCCTATTCTTAATTTCACAAGATGCAGCCATTGATGAGCCCAGCGAAGCCAGCGACTGAACACAAACCCTGGTCATCCCCTTTTGCCCTCCAACACCAAGCTTTCAATAATCTTGGAAAGTCCACTGAGGAGGCCGAGTCCTACAGTCAATCCTGCAAACGTCTTACTTCAGGAAGCCGGCAGCATTGCCGCTGGAGACCGTGTTGCAGAAGAAAGGCACGTGCAAGGCTGACAACAATCGGCGTTGTAGACAGCCAGGAATGCTGCTCCTATTACTCCATCTGCTGCTCAAGATTCCTCCAGACGTTTTAACCATAGTGCACTCTAGAGGTCTGGAAATACGTGGTACTTTGAGTCCGCAACCACTGGGAATCGGCCTCCACGTACTGCTTTTGGAAGAGACTGGAAAGGAAGCAGTCGTCTCCCGACAGCGCGTTGATACTGAGACCCAAGCGCCGTGCACATCCTGAAGACTGGTTTGCTCCTTCTGCAGTGTCGTGGCTTAGTGTTTAACCTCCGCTTTCTGTCGCTGTTCAGACAAAAGTCTCTGAAACTGCCTGTGGAGAGCAAAAGCACTAGCAAAGAGTGGAAATCTCATGGACAACATTTTCCTGCTCCTTACAGTGCTTGCATGCCTCCCAGAGAGCAGGGAAGAGACCATGCTGCAGATCTTGTGCTCTTATCTCAGGCTCTCTCAGGGCTTTGTTTAAAAAACAAGTAAAACGCCGATCCTGTAGAACGTGGAGCTGAGCATTCCCGTTGCTTTAGCCACCATGCCGACTGCGATACAGCACAACCTCTTCCATAGGTTTAATTGCTTTGTGTTAAGCCAAGTCAGTCTCAGGCCAAAGGCTTTGATATTCCATTTGGAAAGACAAATTCACAGTTGTTCTAGAGCTACAGAGTGCCAAGGAGCTTCTTGAAGTGGATAAGAGCAGCACCGAAAGAGAAGGCAGGAGTCACAGGGTGCTGAGAAGGCCAGTTTACTCGAGAGCAAGCTGCATGGCTGAACTAATGGTTTGGAACTCACAAGATTGAGGAAAAAAAGGAAAATGAAGTAATTCCCCCCTTCTTCTATGCTACCGTTTCCCTAAGCATGACACACAGATTTCAGCAGCACAGATGAAACTTTAAGGGAAAAGTTTGTCCAAATACACTTTTTTTTTTTAAACAGCAAATCTGCTGTTCTGCTGATGTCTATCAAAATAGGCAGAGGAAAGGAAGGAGAGAATGAAAAATCGTTGCAAGCCCAGGAGTGGTGCTTCTGAGAGCTCTCGGGAGTCCCGTGTTTCCTACTGACCCCAGCGGAGGGAAGAGTGCAGTAACCCCTCGCCTTCCTGTGCCATCAGAGGGCCTCTGCATACTATTCCACAGGGATGTGAGCCCACAACATACAAAGCTTCTTGGGAAAATGAATTATCACTATGGGGGTGTGCCAAATGCTGCCTAAGGGCAGAGATAACAGACAACGCAAAAACCAGCCTCCACTGAATCACCTGTGCTGCACCTCAGCCAAAATGAAATGCTGGAAGAGCAGGGGAGCACGAGACTGAGGCAGGCCCTGCCCTCAGAGCACTCCGGTCCCAGCACAGGGAAAGCTAGGAATGTAACTGTGTCCTTATAAATCTTCCCGACTCCCTCACCCGTGCGACTGTGGGTGGATGCCGAGTGTGGCAATAACCACATTTGGCAGAGCTCTTTGCTACCTGCAGTTTAACGCCCAGCCCAGCAGACTGGGGTGTTTATTCAGCTGGCCTCTCCTGTGCATCCCGGGGAGAAAAGAGATGTTCTGTCTCATTAATCACCTCATTCCCGCTGGAGTAAACAGGAGGAGCCACAGGGGGTTGGCTTTGCTCAGGCAGTTCTGCAACCAACAGGGCAAAGTTCCTTCCCTGGAAGGAGGGGAAGATGAGCTGAGGTGACTGCAGGTGACAATGGGTGTGCAAAACAGGATTTGGGCAATGGTCCAAACTCCTCCTTTCTGTCCCTCCCAACAGATCAAGCAGCATCTTGACTGGTATCCCCTGTGCTGCACTCAAGTGGGAATATACTGAAAAGAACATGGATCAGCTACTGCCTGCCCCTGTCTGACCGGTGGCAGAGCAGCAAGGGCACACACCCAGGCTGCAAAAGCTCCTGGGACCCAGAGGCCTGGGCATGGATTTTTTTATTTCCTGCTCTAAAGGGTGTATCTCCCTCCATAAAGCCTAATGCAGTGCCGCTTAAACCACCAGCCCCAACCCCATTTTAGCTGGAAGCCTCTTAAATCCAAAGCAGTCTTTTTCCTTTGTCCAAGTCTGCAAAAGGATCAAACTCCAAGGGAATAGCAAGGAAGCTGATGGAGAGGTGTGTACGGAGCAAAGGTTCAAAGCAACTCGGCGCCCTGCCGGGGTGCTGGACACAATGGCTTTGCCGGGCCCTGTGCTCCATGTCAGCAGCTCCTGGAAGGGGCCACCCCAGCCTCTTAGAGAGAAACGCTCTGCCAAGGAGCTCCACAGCACCTGGACAGACAACAGACTTCCCCAAGGGGTAGCTGGCCCGTACATCACTGAAAACCCTCACAAACAGCAGTAACTGGTAGGTGTCGGGTTGGGAAGTGTCAGGGTTTCTGTTCTTGTGAGCAAAGCCTGAAGCACTCTGACACTGGAAATTATTCATCTATGCATATTTGTACACGTCTAGCTTTTCAGTCTGCGTGGCAAAAGCAGCACGAACCCCACCCCATCAGGGCTTCCGGCAGGGAACATGTCGTGCTGTAAGCAGGTGACACCTCTTCCCCTCAGCTCAGCACCATCCTCCCTATGGCAAAGCCCACGCAGCCAACACCAGGGCTAAGCTGTTCATAAGGAGAACAAGGTAGAAATGGGAAAGTAGGATCCTCTTCTCAGCCTTTCAGAGTCTGGAGTTGTAACATAACAGTTACTACAGGAAGAAACCCCTCAGCCCCCACAGCTCTATCACCTCCCAGGCAGCAGCTTTGGAGAACAAGTTCAAGTTGTAATGCTCTGGTTTTCCTTACTGCTTTCAACAGGGTACCCAGAGGTTACGTGGTTTTGTCCTGGTGCTTACAAGCTTTCTCCAAACACACACCACACCCCCTCCCCTTTTTGGCTTACATTTAATGTAAAAGTCAGAGGCAGCAGGTGAAGAGAAAAGCAAAAGGGGCCGTGTCCCGGGGCATTTTTGCTGTTTGACTTTCACTATTTTTAAAACTGAAAATGTGGAAAAGATTTGACTGGTACTTCTGCATCTAAATGGATGATCTTCACTGCTATTCACATGCAAAAATAAAGTCTGTATTGGTTGGCAGAGACCTAGCTCTGTTTAACCAGTTTTTCTAGATACCTGACTTTGCATCACTGCATTTCACTTCATTTTGATGTAAGGAATGGGGGTGGGAGTAATACAGCCCTTTATAAAAATATTTTACAAGTTCATTGAACCAAATTAAGCTTGCCTGGAATTTAATGTATAGCATCATCTGAATGATAACAGGTTTTCAGGAGGTCTGCGTTAATAACTTCTTTCAAGATGCTTTTTTCAGTTTTGCTCATGTTCCCACGTCCCTTGGATCCCTGTTTAGTTTCTGACATTACAGAGCAATTTCCTGAAAAGAGACAGTAGCCATGCAGAGACTCTGCTTTTTGTCTTCCAGCCTTAGCAATCCATCAGTACTGTCCGAAGCTAGGCAGTGAAAAGCTGCTTTTCGGACCAGAAGAAGAATCCTATGAGAAATGGAATAATCTTTTTCAGCTTTTTTGTTGGGTGGGTTATTTTGAATTTGGGTGCCAGAAACCCCTTTCCTTCGCAATGCACCCTTAGGTCCACCAGATTTGACCTCTGTCCCGTCCGAGGCTGAAGGTGCCGTGCTGATGACCAGGCTCCTGGCTGACTTCTTTAGGAAGATTAAATGGGGCAATGATTCTGGATGTACTGTGCACTGGCTGGCAGGGTAGAATTCCACAAGAGGAGCCTGCCCCTGGAGCAGCAGTCACCACTATCACCACCCACACTGTCAGGCACGCTGCAATTCCCTGCCGTGAGCTTCTCGGTTGAGCCAAGCTGGACAGATTGCCCAGGGTTCCTGCTGCCTCCCCCAACAAGCTGTGACTGCAGGGCAGCAGGACTGGCAGCCCTGTCCTGGCATGACAGCATTTGCAGGGTTAAAAGTCTGCTGTCAGTTTGGTGGCTGCTTTCCAAAAGGTTTCAGTTAACACCAAAGGTCTTCTTAGAGCTCACTCACTTTAATAGATTTTTCCCATTGACTTCTCACTTTATAGACTATCATTTCCTTTTCCGCAGGGGAGCTATTTTCTGGGTCACCGATCCAACCAACTTAAAAGGTATTTCATTGATTAGGTTTTATTGGTGGTTACTTCAGCCACAAGAGGATAAGTGGCCAGTACCTGCTAACAGCGACGTGTTTTGCTTTGGTACCCTGGCTCTGCACATCTATGCACGAAGTCTGGGTCCCTCCTCCCTGCCTTGACTGAGTGCTCAGTAACCACCAGCACCTTTATCTCCTTGCCACCTCCATTGCTTTTGTCCTTTTTCCTTTCAGTACAGAGTCAGCGGCACAGCCAAGCGCTGCTGACAAAATTCCCTACTTGTTGCATGTGGAACCTTGTTCCAGTAGTGTCTCTGGGCAACGCAGACTCTGTGCTCTAAGTTCCTCCAAGCCTTCTTCAGCATCATGTTCTTCATGCTGCTCAAGCTGTGGGACTCTCTTCCAACCTTCCAGACCTTTCTCCAAGTCCATAGCACCTTGCGGAGTGATGGCCTGTGCATATCTTGCACCTGCATCTGCCTTTCAGTGCCTTTGCTTTAACTGGTAACATGTAGACATTCAGGGAGAAGTCGCTATGATTTCTGCAATTAGAGCAATGAAGGTGCCAAGCTGCACTGTAGGATTGCAATTACCATGATTATAATTATTATAACCTTCATTGCAACACAATTTAGCCCAATCCTTTCTCCTTTCTGGTCAACTTCAGCACTCTGCGAGCACTAATGAATGATACAACTCCAATGCCCTTTAAGAGTCCAAGTACCTCACCCCTCTGCAGGTGAGAAACTGAGGCACAGAAGTTGAGAGCACCCACCTGGATCCAGGTTGTGATGGAGATGCAGGCAGGACTCCTCCCTGTCAGCCCCCAGCCCAACGCTCCTCCCAGCCCCAGTGCCAGCCTGGGCGGTAGCCTGGGCACACACCAGCTCAGGAGCTGCCCTGGGGACACCATCTATGGCCTAACACTCCTCAGTTTTTCAGTTGTGTCTCTGGACTTCACGAAGGTGCAGGGCAGTCACAGCAGAGGTACGAGCCACACTAAAAAGTGAAGCAGAAGAGGTGGCACTGCCTGTGCATAGTGAAAAATCTGTGAGTACCAGCAAGCAGAGAGTTACCTTCAAAGGTTTTAAGAAAATGATTCTTCAGAGCAACAATACAAGTGATTTGCAACTGGCTGCTCGCAGCTTAATTTCCTTTCCTTTAATAGGCTGCTTTCCTGGCCAGAAGCCACATGCTTCTCTTTGTGCTAAACAAAGTGCAATGGGCTTAGAGGAAGGGATAGCATTTTCTCCCAGCTTCTTTCACAAAAGGTCTGACCAACAGCCCAGGAGGGTTTGCGGATTCATGAGCGCTCTCAGAAAGGAGCAGGATGCTGGAGGCAGGGCTAGCGCAAAGCTGCGTTGCTCCATTGCCAGTGCTGATAGAGCTGTGCTTCTCCCAGTTTTGGAATACAATTCCAAAGCACTTCGGCTTCCCACAGCACTGTCTTGAGGGGAGCTCGGCATAATCTTGTAACATTGGGCCTTGGAACCTGAAGAGAATGACAGGGAATTTCTGTACTTCACCTCTCTTCACGGATACAGGGAAAAGGAATTGAGGGCAGCAGACTGCTGCTTCTCCCATTTCCCTAGAAGACATGTCCCTTTCTCTTCACTTTATCTCCAGACATCCCCAGCAGAGATTTTATTTTTCTCACAACTGCCCTGGTACATTATAGCAGTGTGACAGCCAATTAACTGCACACTCTATCACAATACAGAAGCCACCCAACCTTAGATAACTCTTTTTAATTGTTTTCTTACATTATAACGTTTTGCTAAACTTACTCTGCCATAACTTACATCATTTAATTTCTCAAAGTGCTAATAATTTAATTGCTTCCTTCCTGCAGACAAAGTGCCTGAACTGTCTTCTCTCATTCAGAGCATTATAAAAAGCAGCTGGCATGAATACCTAAAAGGGGCATTTTATTCACAAGGCCTTACAGAAAAACGCCTTCTCCAGAGTCTGTGTTATGTCTCATCCACAAAGGTGCAAAAATCTACCCTGACTCTTTCTCGCATAGCGGGACTACCTTCACTACAACAGTCACGGCGATGAGAGGCATGGCACGTCTCCTAAGGAAAGTTCCATGGGCTAGTGGAAATCTGTCACCACATCATGAAACTGAAACATGAAATTCAAATCCCAAGTCAATAACTCACACTACCACGGATCCTCTTGGAGATTGCAGAGAGCGAACAAAGTCACCTTTGCATTTTACACAGGCTTGAGAACGAGAGCTTGCCAGCAGGAAGCCATACGGTACACTTCAAACTCGGCTCAGTAACTCGTGCCTGCAGTTTCGACTTCCCTGGTCTGGCTGTTACAGCCACCCTGTGGCTGGGAAAACGGAGCGACTATGCCAGATCTGTGTTTGGGTTTCATTGGCCAGAGCCTTTCTTCCCTTTTTGTCACAGGCAGTTAAGATGGGGACACTGCCAAACATCCTTCTTGGCAGATGGGTGACGTTGTTTCTTTCGCTCACTCTAGCTAATTTACATGTTGCAGTTTGCAAAATGAAAGGACCAAGAGCAACTTGTGACTTAGTCAACCGACAGTGCTATGATCTCTGGACATAACTGAATTTTAACAATGCCATCAGAGAACAGCTACAACACCCAAAAATGCCAAGCGATGGGCACATTAGGAAATGCATTGCAGAGCAGTCTGTGTGTTACCGAGCGCACGCTCAGGTGTCCCATTCTGAACACCACTGCACTGCAGTTAGATGGTTACCTACAGCACTCTCACCGCACCCTTGCTGCATATGCTGATTGGGCAAATCCTCATTAGGATTCTAGCCTGAGTCACTTGGTATCAGATTGGGTCACACATGCTCCAGAGGCAAATGTCTTTGCCCACAGACTCATTAGCTGCATAGGCCTGAACAGCACTGACGAGAGGCTGCTGCAGAGGCAGTAGAACGCAACAAAGCTGTGGTTGATAGGTTGCAGATAGGCCTGACCCTCGGACCTGTCACATCAACGTGCAGGCTGCTAACACGTATGCCACAGGAGAAGGGTGGCTGGAGACACAGCCAAGGTATTCTCCCCTCGTGAAACAGCCAGCAGGAGACTGCACACACAACGCCTGTGTGTTGGCCCGCTCCTTAAAACATAAACTGAGACAGTCCCTCTAGGAACGTCCGTTAAGCAACGCTTCCTCCAGTTGGCGGGCTCTTGCATTTGCTTCTCTACAGCATAAGAGACCAGCTCGATATTCCCTGCCACATGCCAGACAGCAAGAGGCAGCAGTGACTGTGGGAAGAGGATTATGACAGCTCGGGGAACTTTCCCCTTCCACCTGGCTCCTTCCTTGCCTTGTCTGTGGGGCTGGGCAGGAACAGCACACAGCTAATTGGCAGGTGTTTCCAGCATCAGGGTCTCTGTGTTTTCTCACTAGGCAAAGACGGCTGGTATCAACAGGCGACAACTAGACTTGGCACCTTATTCACGATATTCCTGTCCAGGAACAACAGGGCACTGAAGAGTGGCTGGGCTGATTTCATGCCTGATGTTGAGAAACCCAAGCTCTTCATCCAGCTGTTTCTTTGCTGTAGTTTTTATAAAACTGCAGGTCTGCTCGTGCTCCATTCTACAGCACAGAGCATTTTTTCAAATTCCAGTTTGTCATTTTCTAAGATATTTGCTCTTTGTTCCTGTTTGTGTCAGGCTCCATCACCGGGAGCTTTACACTGCACTAATCGTGGCTGGTGCCAACTGCAGGGGAGGCACCTGAACCTCAGGACTGGGTTTTCTCAAACCAGTATAATAGATGGAAATAGTTAAATCATGGGGGTGGACACAGGAGAGGGAGGGGGATTAGACACAGAACTCAACTGGTAACTAAGAAACAGGCTATAAACCCAGGGAGGAATGTGTCAGACAATGTGGATTACGACACTGGAATAAATCTATTGCTAATACTTCATCAGCAAGAATCAGTTCCCCTCCGGTTCGTACATCACTCCTGAAGTCCTCGCACGTGCCACAGTTTAATAAAAAAATAACAGAAGATAATTAATCACCCTGAATATTAATTGCTGAGCCTGCAAAAACATCCCACGTCATATTCCCACGTCTGATAGTCAGCCTTTGAAAATAAAAGTGACATATTTGTACACCAAGCACAGGAAGAACAGAGGAGAAACCATCACGCAAGCTACATCATTTGTTATTTGTAACTCTACTAACCTGCCCATCCTGAATATTTCCAGATACAAAGTCAGCAGCTTTCCCAGGAATCCAAGCCTTCGCTCATACCCCATTTATAAACGCTGTATTCTCCAAACCGTTCACCAACAATATTTTTGCTATTTCATGTTATAAAAACAGAAGGATTTACAGAGGTCACTGAGGAAAGTACATGACACAAAGGGGTAGGTGGACAGGCAAACTGATTTAAAACATGAGTCATCCCCCAAAGCCACTGTTGTAATCAAGAGATAAATGAGAGCCTGGCCATGCTCATGATCAGCAGCATCAGTTTCACCTTGTGATACTTCACTCGCCATCAGGATCAGCTGTGCCACGGTTACACCGCCCCATCCTATTACTGCACCTCTTGTACTGCTGCTTAATGGTTTCTTTGCTTTTAAGGTGACGTTCTTTTTGTTTCCAGCCTCAGAGATAGTGATGTACGTGAAACGTGTCAAATAATTGGACTAAGTTGCCCACATCAGTGGAAGAAAAATATTTTTCTGTTTTTGTAAATTTCATGCTTCTTTTCCCTTTATCACTAATTACTGCCTGGATATTGGAACCCAGAATCTTTCTGCTTTTTCACTCACACATGTGCACTCATCAACTGTAGTGATCACCCTGACTAGGAATCTCAGAATCATTTAGATTGGAAAAGAACTTTAAGATCATTGAGTCCAACCATAAAGCTAACACTGCCAAGCCCACTAAACCATGTCCCTAAGCTCCACATCTACACATCTTGTAAATCCCTCCTGGGATGGGGACTCCACCACCTCCCTGGGCAGTTTCAGTGCCTGGCAACCCTTTCCAGGGAGAAAAGTTTCCTAATATGCAACCTAAGCCTGCCCTAGCACAACTTGAGGCTGTCTCCTTTTGTCCCATCGCTTGTCACTTGGGAGAAGAGACCGACCCCCCTCTCTGCACCCTCCTGTCAGGGAGCTGTAGGGAGCGATCAGGTCTCCCTAAGCCTTCTCCTCTCCAGGCTGAACACCCCCAGCTCCCCCAGATGCTCCTCACAGCAATTTTGCTCTAGAGTCTCTGGCCTCTAGTCCCTCTTCACAGTGACAGGGAAGTGAAAAGACAACTGTGCTGAGACCTAAGGCTTCTCCCACATCAGCAGTTCCACTATTGCCAGTTAGATGGGAAATCAGAACATCATAAAGTAAACAAGCATTACAGTAGAAAATCCAATGCAGTTTAGAGTTCAGAGCACAGCCATACGTTGAAATCACACCTAAAGTTACGCAAGTTCCATTCTCTCTTACGCAGGAAACGAACACTAGTAACAGAGTCAAACTGCTGTTCTGCTGTGATATGTATCGGTGCCAAGCATAAGTGTCTGTTGACATGTGGACTTTGTAAGACATTTAAAGTATAAATTGCTTAACAACAGTCTAATCAAGAGAGATATTCTCGTCCAGTTCTTCGACAAAATGAGGTTAAACTTAACAGCCTGAATAGATCGTTACAAAATCTATGGAGCAGAAACAAATGCAGTAAACCTGAAAATTCAGAAGATTAACTCATATGTTTCCATGATCTTTTCAAACCAGAGTAAGTTTAAATTCCAGTGCTGCATTTAACCACGTCTACAATGTTTGGGGACGTGGGATCAGTTGCTGGATGTAAACTTCCTGACAGTTGGCATGTTTCCATTCTGGTCCTATAGGCAGCACAGAACTGTTTCAGCCAGGTTTCCTGACAGAGTGGGGTCCTGGGAATGCTGGAGCTGTAACCTGCTAGCAGAAGGATCCAAATATATATTGACTAGATACCTAAACGTAACAGATCCCCCTTTCGTGGTGAGCAGTAGATCACACTGGTGGTACTCACTATGGAGAAAGCATGTCAAAGATGTACAGTTTCCACTGAGCCTTGCATGAACACATTCCATGAATGATTATCCCATTACCACCCTGTCTCAACTGCTACTGGGTTGGGTTCTTTTGGTTTGGTTTTTTGTTTTGGTTGGGTTTTTTTGTTTTTGTTTGGGGTTTTTTGGGTGGTTTTTTTTTTTTGGCAGGGCAAATAGGATATAAATGTTAAATATGATCATGGAGCTTTAAATGAGAAATTTGAACAAAGCAACAGGGTGCATGCCCATGGCACAGAAAACAGCACCCACAATGCACAAAACCACACAAAGACACTTTTTTGGTGTGCAAATCCCAGGACCAGATTTTTATTTTACATGCTCGTCCCTTAACATTTCTAGGAGTAACACTGATTTTGGCAGCCAGGGCTTTAATTATTTTCACTCCAGATGCACGAGTGGGATTTTTTTTCCAAACCTCGTTGAAACTTAAAGAACTTTCCCAGAACAGAACCGAACATACCTGAAGAGTGGTTTAAAACGCCTGCAGTGCGCGTGGGAACGGGCAGGCCTGGTCGTGTGCCACGCTGGGTGCGAGTCTGAAAGCGCAGGCTCAGCACACCGCAGACGTGCGCAGCAGGCACAGCCGGAGCGCAGTTGCAGCCTTTCGTGAATGAACTTTGGGAGGTTTTTTTATGAATGGGAGCTCCGTACTGAATGAACACCAGAGCACAGCTGTGATTGGCCCTGAGGGCTAAAGCTCCTCCCACTTCCCACTGGGTGAGGGCCAAAAAGAGCTGGGATTGGCGGGCATGTCCCAGCCCAGCGCTTCATTCACAAATTCAACGAAACAAAGGAGCCGGCGGGCCGGGCCC
>NW_010244196.1:0-26052 GCF_000690775.1 Eurypyga helias
ATCTCAATTTTACGAGCTTCCTTTACTACTTTTTCCACAGATTCTTCCCCTCCACTGGAAGAGGGGAGGGGGATTTGTGAGAGCAGCTTTGTGGTATTTTGCTAGCCGGAGTTAAACCACGACACTAATGCATCTCCAGGCAAAGATCTTCAGGATCCATTGCTATAACAACCTTCAGGGTGCATGGGAGTGGGAATACAAGTTAAAAGGAAGGGGATGGGCTAGGTTTATGGAAGAGAAGTTCAAGGAGAGATTAGATTAAAGGACTGTGATAGATGCTTGCTGGGTGAATAAAAGGGAGCAAGCAGTCTAAGTGCCTTTGAACTGGAGAGGGGTGTGTGGAGAAATCACTCAGCTGTAGGAAACACACTCCTATACTTCTTGCAGTGTCAATAGGCAAAACTTGTGTGTGAACCTCCTTGGTGCTTTCAGAAGGGTTGAGAAGTAGTAGGTGGCTTTCATGAGAATGGGAGATCTGCAGTCCAGCTGGTGTTAACCTCCTCCTGCAATTGCACCAAGACACTTAGCTGCCTTTTCAGAGTTTTCCAGCAGAAAATTGTGGCTACTCAGATCACAGCTCTGTTTTTCAATATCCCAGGACAGAGACAGACCTTGCCTCCAAAGATGATCTGTGTTTATTTCAAACAACTTATTGCTAGTCTTTATTATGGAAATCAAACAGCCATTGCATGCTCAGTAGCACTAGCTGGATTGCAGCCAAGGATTTCCCTCTGAGCAGTAATCATGCTTGCTACAGCCTCTGTAGGTCTTGAACAAGGAGGTCAGCTCAGTTTCTGTAACACCTGTACTAGAAAGGGGAAAAATAACAGCTGAGAGCAAATAGGGTAAGCCATTCAAAGAAAGATCTGCTCAAGGCAAAAGTGGGAATATGTTGGTTTGGCACCTTGCCTTAATGTTTCCAAAAGCACTCTGAGAGATCAGGTGAAATGAAGTGTAAAGTGCTTTCCAATAATGTAAGTGGTGAGGTTTTTTGAAGAGCGCTTTTTTTGTAGAAGCTTCTGTAGCACTGCAAGTACTAGATATGTTGCACTCTGTCTTTTGATTTCTTGTCTATTAAAAAGCAGATGGGGGAAGAGGGAGAATACACCTTAATCTTAAAAGTTGTAGAATTTGATATCCATGTTTTTATGCGAAATGAGAGTTAGCAGAATTGGGCTAACAGTAATTTTAAGTCACTGTTTAAGACTTAAGTGACCCTTTCACAACCAGCAGCATTTTGTTTCTCAAAGTTGAAATGTGTATTTATAAACCTTGTGCACCAGGACAGATCATGCCATGTCTCATAATGCCAAATGTAACAGTGATATCTTTCTTGACAGTTGCACTATAAAGTCCCTTCAGCGACGTCATGTTTGCATCAGTCGCCTGGAGAGGCCTCAGAACTGGGGTGAAAACTCCTGTGAAGTGAGATTTGTGATACTAGTCCTGGCTCCTCCTAAAATGGTGAGTATTTTGCTCTTGTTTGCTCTGGTGCTTCAGAGGGTTCTTCCATGTTTGCTTTGCCTTGGTCGTCTTCTAGGGTTAATGACAACATATTCTTAAAATGCAAGGGGATGTGAAAAAGTCTGAAATCTCAGCACCTGGCAAGATGGCTTATACTAACAGTGTCTGAGGTTAGTCAGCTGTGTCCTAGTCTCATACGAGATGGCCTCTAGCCGAGAATGGCCTCTAGCCGAGAATGGCCTTTTGCCTCACTCTAGCCTGACTAGGAATGCTGCAGATCAAGCGTGCCTGTGGTCCCCATACCCTTTTTGCTAGAGTACTGCTGTGATGAATGTGATACTCCACAGGTTGCCCCCTCCAGCTTTACTGGTTTAGTTACTGCTTTCATGATAGAATTGTTTTGGTTGGAAAAGACCTTTAAGACCATCAAGTCCAACCATTAACCCCGCACTGCCAAGCCCGCCACTAAAACCATGTCCCTGAGCACCTCATCCATATGTGTCTTAAATCCCTTCAGGGATGCTGACTCCACCACCTCCCTGGGCAGCCTCTTCCAATGCCTGACAACCCTTTCAGGGAAGAAATTTTCCCTAATATCCGATCGGAACCTCCCCTGGTGCAACTTGAGGCCATTTCCTCTTGTCCTATCACTTCTTGCTTGGGAGAAGAGACCAACCCCCACCTTGCTACAACCTCCTTTCAGGGTGTTGTAGAGCATGATAAGGTCTCCCCTGCAGTAACAAATGATGTCCCTAGTTAGAGCTATGTTTGATAGGGCTCTTGTGAGTCTTACCTGCAGTTACACTGCAGATGTGGTTGCAGCAGTTGTAGGTGGACTGGTGCAACTAAGAGGAAGATATGGTTTTGTGAGCTCTATTGCAGTATGGGCAAGACTGTGGGATGTTTGTAAGGTAAGACTCTGCTGAGGTCCTTTGGGATGTGTTTTCATAGCTTTTGGCACTCAAACCAGCAAGGTTAAAGCTTGCTTAAGTGTACTTACTGCTTCATTGGTGTAGATGAGGCCAACAAATGACCTAGTAGTACACGTTTATTGCAGTATCATGGGGGGCATCAAGGTCAGTTGGTGATCACCGTCCTGTCTTCCTAGAAAGCACTGGCTTGATCAAAATAGTTCGTTGTTCTAGCTAATGGTTGAATGGTTCAAAGCTCAAGACCTTTTCACACTTAAGCTGGCTGTTTACAGTTTAAGCTGTTTAAGCTGGTGCTACTGGGTCTGTGCTTCTGGAAGGTGATGGAGAGGTTGGGGACCTTGTCTGGAACAGGACATATCCTGATTCAATTTCCTGCTCTTTAATGCTCTCCGTGACCTTGGGACCTTCTAGTCTGGTCTGTCTGTCTCCTCCCCTCTCCACCACCACCCTTGTTTAAATGGAAATACTGGTGTTTCCTTATTTCTCAGGGTTTCTGGCAGGTCTTTCCCAACTGAGCAGTTCAGTGCTTTTGGCATAGGTCTCAAACTTAACAGGCTGAAAACATATTGATGTTCCTTATGAAAAGTAGCAGGCAAATAACTGCGCCAGTGTGTGCGTGGATTTCTCTCTTTCATTGTATGGCTGTTTGCTTATCTCCAGCCAGCTACGTGCAAAGCACCCAGCGAATAGCTCTGCATCTGCCTATGTCCTGAAAGTTTGCGAATCCAATGGACGGCGTCAAATTAAGGAAAGGGAGTGGAGGCCAAGCAGAGCTACAGTTGCCAATGTGCTTTCTATTTTAAATGAGTTTATCCAGCCAGCTCGAAGTACGCATTTCTGGTACAGCAGTTAAAATAATTAACCTGCTGACAGTAACAGATTAAACGAGCCTTGCTTGGAGGAGGGAGGGAAAGCCCAGAAAATGGTCATATCTTATGCTGAGGAATCCCATTCCTTAGTCTTCTCTAATATGGAAGATAAGACAAATCAATTTTTTTTCCTACAAATCTCTGCTCCTCCTCCAAACTGTTTATATCTCTCTGGGAAAGCAAAGAAAGGGAGCAGAATTGGGCAGCTTGAAGTAACCCCTTGCAGCATCCAGCTCAAGGACCACTGCTTCTTAGAGGTGAGAGAAGACTCCCTTGTGATGGCAAATCTAGGCTGGTTCAGTCAAAGCACCAAGTTTACAAACCATAAAAGCAACACCCAGAGCAGATTATTGTCATACAAATATAAATCCTTCCCTAGAAACTTCAACTGAACATGTCCCTTCAGACATGCTTGCTAAGATATTCCCTGTGATGGAGAGTGATGTAGGAGAGATGGAATGTGGGTGATGTAGGCAATGTGAGTGATGACTTTGGGACTAGTGTGTTGCCACCCACATGTCTATGCCTCTGTGTGGAGCAGCACTGAATTATTTGGTTGTGTCCATGAAGAGATTGTTCACCTGTTATGTTATGAATCATTAAAAGTAATTCAGATCAATCATGTATGCTCACTACTACTTTTCACAGTAATGTGAGGAGCTTGGAGGGTGTTTTTCTGGGGTTGTCTTGCAGTTGCTGCATGATGAGTGCTGAGTGTAGCTAAGGCAGGTGGGTTAAAACTTTGTGTCAGAGCTCTTAATGAGCTATGGTTCTACATGGCTTTGCCTTGGCAACTATCTTGTCTGACCTGACCAAAGTGGTACAAGCAGTGAGCTGGTCAGGGTTTGTAGAGCTTGAAATTGGTGGGTTTGTGCAGGGATGGGGAGCTCAGTCTCCTTTTACTGTTCCCTTTTGTATCTAATTTTCAAGTTGCTGTAGAGAAGTGGGCTTGAATACTGTTGAAGCTGGATGTTCAAAGATGAAGCCCATGGCTCACAAATCTTAAAGCCTGCAAATAGGCACTTGTTCCTTTTTTGTGTTTGCAAGTCTTCTGCCTCTTCCAAGCATTTAGTGACGATAATGCTGGTCGTGTGTGCACTCAGCTGCTTCTTTCCTATGTTTTGCTCTGTGCTGTTAGTTAGTTCAGCTGAGAGATCTAAATCTGCACTTGTGCTGCCAGAACTGCCCCAGAGGCCAACCAAATTGAGTTTTAATGCCCAGAAAATAGGAAGCTGGTGAAACAGATGTTCACAATAATCTGAGTCTTCTGGAAAAGACATCATGACCCTTCTACCTGTGGGAACCTTGACTGTAGTGTCTTTTCACCCCAGTACCAGAAATGCTGAGATGCTGTATGATAGCAAAGACTCATATCTGTTTAATCTTTAGCAGCCTTTAAGAGACACTGGAGATAAAATGCATACTCAGTATGATTCAGCTTTGGATCAAGTTCTGGGAAGTTGACCATATAAGACTGATCAGTGCTTCTGGTCAGGGCCTGTATCTTGATATGTTACGAATCATAGGATGGTTTGGGTTGGAAGGGACCTGAAAGATCATCTAGTTCCAACCCCCCTGCCATGGGCAGCGCAAGCTTCCACTAGACCAAGTTGCTCAAAGCCTCATCCAGCCTGGCCTTGAACACTTCCATCGTCCAGCCTGGCCTTGGACACTTCCAGGGAGGGGGCATCCACAGCTTTTCTGGGCAACCTGTGCCAGTGCCTCACCACCCTCTCTGGGAAGAACTTTTTCCTGATAAGTAATGTAAATGTTGGTCTTCAACAGCTTCCACATACGTACCCTTCTCTATTGTGTGTCTCTGGGGTCCTGGAAGCCAGGTAGAACGTTCTTCAGTTGGTGCCCAATGGGACAAATCTGTGCTTTTACCTTTTAGAAGTGAAAAAAAAGTTTTAAAAGTGAAAGAAAATAGTTTTACTAGGGTGTGTTTATGTATTTTTTTCCCCACTCAGAAAAGTACCAAAACAGCCACAGAAGTGGGCAGAACATTTGCCACAATGTTTTCAGACATCACCTTTCGACAGAAACTCCTAGAAACCAAAACTGAAGAGGAATTCAAGGAAGCCTTAGTCCACCAACGCCACTTGTTGACAGTAGTGAATCAGAGACCCTCAGCAATGAGTGATGGGCACAAGTCGCATGGTCCCAAGCCACTCAAGGTAAGGCTAGACAGCATCTGCCACGCACCTGCTGCAGTGGTGTCCAAATGCATAAATGCAAGGGGGTTTGGGCAAGGAGATGAAGTATTTGTGCTGCTTGGATCCTTTGGGCTCTCTTAGCAAGGTCTCAGCACTGAAGTTTCTACAGATGGCTGCTGTGTGTATAACCACCTTTCTCAGCTCCCGCTGTAAATCTAAAAAAACCCTGAAAATGCTTCAGAGCGTCAGGTGCTGAAGGGATGCAGAGCATTATTGGGTTAAAATGGTTATAGGACTCCGATTCCAGATGCTTAGTCAAGGGTGGGATCACTGTGCATTGTCAATCCAAGGTACTTAATCCTTAAAATAAGAAGTCTCTGAAGGAAGCTGCTGCTTGTCTTTACTGCAGCCAAAAGACTTCTTGGCCATCCCTGTATGGTAATTTCACTTAGAAGTTGCCTGTCAGTATTTGGCCTGACTTCTCACTGTTTGATCTGTAGCTCTGTAAAACGTTACTTGCTTTGTACTCTAAAGTTTGAGGGAAATGCTGTAACTCAGCTTTCTTTCGTGGAATTTCCTGTGTATTGGTCATTGCTTTTTCTTTTCAGAAATTCATTCTTTAACCAGACAGCATACCTGTGAAAACAAACTGTGCCATCTCTAGCTTGCTGCTTCTGTCACTGAATTACAAGTAATCTGAAATCTGTGGGTCGCCTGCAGTGCAGAAACTGGTTAACTTAATTTTTTTTTCTCCCTGGAATAGACTTCAGGGGTTTTGATCTGCACATCTGGAAATGAGCACAGCTCATGTTTTTCCTGCAGAATCCCCTTACTTATAGGTAATGCTTTGAACTTTGCTAGATTCCATACCTACTCTTAAGCTTGCAGAACAAGTCTTGAAACCCTCTTCAAATCTAGGTCATTTAGAGTGGTGGTATTTGGAGTAGTTGCAGTAATTTAATTTAGGTAACGTACATTTAACCCTTCAAACTTGGCCTTTCAAAGAGGTTTTTGGTAGAGCAGTTGAAGTTTCATCTTATAAAACTAGATCTTTTTAAGTATCTATAGAGGATTTTCTGCTCTGCTTTGAGCCAGGAGGACTGGATGCAACACAGAATGTAGATGTTGCCCCTGAGAAATGGTAGTTTCTACCTACTTCTCTGGGCAAGCAGCCTTGTCCAGGCAGATTTTTGGTGGCTCTGAGCCAGTGCTGTAGATGGCGATACTTGTTTCTTTTGTGCTTGCTTTTGGCAAGAAGGATCCCTCACTACGAGAAAGACACTGAGGTGCTGGAGCGTGTCCAGAGAAGGACAATGGAGTGGGGAAGGGTCTGGAGCACAAGTCCTGTGAGGAGCAGCTGAGGGAGCTGGGGGTGTTCAGCCTGGAGAAGAGGAGGCTGAGGGGAGACCTTATGGCTCTCTACAGCTCCCTGAAAGGAGGGTGCAGAGGGGTGGGGGTTGGTCTCTTCTCCCAAGTGACAAGTGATGGGACAAGAGGAAACAGCCTCCAGTTGTGCCAGGGGAGGTTTAGATTGGATATTAGGGAAAATTTCTTCCTGGAAAGGGCTGTCAGGCATTGGAAGGGGCTGCCCAGGGAGGTGGTGGAGTCACCATCCCCAGAGGCATTTAAGAGACGTGTGGATGTGGTGCTCAAGGACATGGTGTAGTGGTGGGCTTGGCAGTGCTGGGTTAACGGTTGGACTTTATGGTCTTAAAGGCCTTTTCCAACCAAAACAATTCTATGTGATCATAGCGTGCATCCCTCAGTTCCTGTGAGAGCCATCTCCAGCAGCATCTCCTCCCCATCTGCCTGCCCTGTGCAATAGCCTTCCAGAAAGCAAGCATTTCATAGGAGCACAGACTCATGAGGCTGGGGTGCAGTTTCAACCTGTGAACCATTGAAAACAACCTGGTGACACAAATACCTTAATCAGAGCCACTGTATGAAAAGTGAGCCTGCAGGGAGGGGTCAGGAAGGTAAAATCTCTTGGTAGCATAAAACCTGCTTCCCTCCTTCTCTTGGTCCTGCAGTGATGGGGTAGAAATGGGCCTCAAGTGCTCTGTTTAAGTGGGATTTTTGCAAGTTCTTATTCTTGCCTTTGTTAAAACGCTGATGGGGACATGACAGTTGCATGCCATGCTGTGCCTACAGCACAGTCAGTTTGCTTTGGCTCACCTCAGGGGATTATTTAGGCAAGACTACATACTCAGTCATAATTAAGTCAGCCTGAAATCCTCTTGTTTACTGAGGCATCTAATTGTGATTTTGTTCATGGAGGAGCCCCTAACAGTTGTGATGCTTTCTGGCTGTGACTTTGTTTGATACCTGTGTGGATTTTGTGAGAAGGTTGGACTATGTTGGCTCAGCATCGGCAGAAGGGATGATAGCATGTCTCTGGTCTTTATGAAATAGTTGTGCAGCCCTCCAGTACTTTTAGGGGGGGAACAAGGAAGGATTGGTGGTGTTTGAGCAGGTGTTTTCTGTTTGGCTGTGTAACTTGTGGTGCTGGTTTAGCCTCTAACCCAAACAATGGTCACTTATGATAAGAGACTTGAAGGGACTTGTGAAATGGGAACTAGAAAATTCTTATACGTTGCTGAGGATATTTTTACATGCTCCTTTTTGCTGCTCTTCCCTCCCTCGCATATTAGGAGCAACATGGGTAAAACGCTGGATGGACTTGCAGAAGGGGTGAATAGGAGACTGAAGGAGGATTTGGTGCTGGGTTCCTGAGCTGCAGTTCCTAAAGGCTAATAAGCCTTGAGCCTAGTAGGGGTGTACAGCTCTGGACTCCTGGATAATGCCACTTAGTATCAGGATGTTAAATCAAAACACAACAGGATCACAAAAGAGGTGCCATCACGAATGGGAATGGAAAGCCAACAGGTCAGCCAAATGACTTTCTGAAGGAGAAGGAAGCAGGGAATGGCAGTCCAAGAAATTCTGAGCACTGGTGTGTATGAGGAAGCAGATCAAATAGGGCAAGAAGGAAGTGTTAGCACTGTCCTTCCCAAGATTTTTTGGAAACCTCACAAGGTGTGTGCAAGTTCAGAAGATGGCACAAGACAAAAGCTGTGACTGAAACAGGTCTGGAGTAGAGTTAGGCAATGAAGCTGCATGGAGGGTAGGTTGGGGAATAAAAGTAAAACGCAAAAGGGCAGTAACTTGAGAGGTCTGTAAATTTGGATTGCACTGAGGAGATAAAAGACTAAGCTGAGTGTAAGGTTAGTGGAGATAAGAGGAGGGTTAGCTGTAGAGAAGAAAGTTTTTCCCATACTCAGCCACTGATGAGGTTTAGCTTGACATCCCCATGGCCCATCCTAGCCTAAGCGTGCACCTGTGCAAGAAATAAATGCATGAAAGAATCAGGGGTCTCAAACGTAACCTGTTGGCTCCCTCTCCTCTCAAATTTGCCTCAATGTGCTTTATGGGACAAGATACTAGGCAGTGCTTTCCTTCTGCACACTCATGCTGCCTAAGAACAGGCAATGTGCATGAGTGCCCCTTTCCTCCCCATGCTTAGCCCCAGGCCAGCAGCAAGTGTGTGGCTTCTTCCCCGGAAGATGAGGTACCACAAGCATCATTTTCCCCCATACTCCTGCAGCGAGACAAGTAAACATATTAGTCATTAAAGCTATTGTGATTCTCTGCCTGACTCGTGCCTTCAGGAATGTCTTTCTGGGAGGAAAAAATTAAATTGCTTTTCAAGTGCATATGGCTTTGATGTCCAAATATGCCTCCAAATATGGTTTAAGCTCATAGCCTTTCCGGAAATGCTCAAAATGCAGATGTTCTGCTGCTGTCTGCTGTCTTTTTGTCCTTAATGTTCAGGTTAGAGAGTCCTGAAGTAATATAGGTGTATTGGCAAAATGCAACAGAACTGGCTTAAGTAGCTGAAATAGGAGATACCATAGTCACTGATAAAGGAGCTGGTCCTCTGAAGTATCTTTTGCACCCCATACCCTAGTGTTTGCTGAGCCCAGTGTATGCCTCCTAAAGGAGAAGTTTCCTTGTTGTGTTTTACTTATGGCTGTGATCTTCCAGGTGCTGCAAAGCAGGTGAGTCCTGTGAGAGAAGGTGAAGTTGTGTGTAGTCTGCTAAATGAGCACTGTAGTGTCAACTCCTTTTTAAAGCAGTAGTTTTTATCAGTTTCCACATAAACCAGCCAAAGGAAGATGTCCATGCTGGTTTGAGATGATCTGTTGGTCTAAGTTTTGGATCTGTGATTCTCTCACACACACACTCCCTAGCAGAGGTTATAAGTCTTATGTGTCTGGTTCTGCAGCAAACATACAATGTTTTAGATGAGACAGCTAGGGTAATTGGCACTGTATAGAGGTACATTTGATTTTCAGAGTAATATGTGTACTCTGAGTTGAAGATAATAGGAAAAAAAAAATCTGACAGGTGCCTCATTTGCAAGTGTTGCCTACTCTGAAGCTTTCCATGTGTTTTCTGTAAGGATGTGGTTGTGAGAATTGGGAGGCTGTAAGTCAATAACAGCTGTCACATTTCTGAAAAGCTCCTTATTGCCTGTGATGAGCATCAGATTGTATAAATGATAATTACTGTACCTTGCAGGCCCCCAAACCATAAATAAAAGGGGACATGTTGGGTTTTAACCCTTTCACAATGATCTTACTGTCTTGTAATGAGTAGAAATTACAGTTTTGGTTATGTGAAGATATTCTAGCCTGTTCCTTTTTTGGTGGAGTTTGAGGTGTAGACAATCTTAATTCCCTTACTACATTGATCTGAAGTCTCCCTTTTCTGTGGCAGTGCCAAGGAAGGCAGTGCTTGCCAGGAATCCCCTTTCAGGGACCTTGTGGGTGTTGGGGGCAGAGTGTTTCCAGTGGCTTCTAAAGAAAAAGTTCCCTGGAGGGGTGGGAAAGGTACCTCTGACCTGATGTTTACCTCATGGGTACACAGGCATTACCCAGTACCCCAGGGTCTAATCCTGGTGTTGGACAAGGTGTTTTCTGCCGGTCACACTGCATCAGCTCCTTTACCTGTGAAGTGGGGATGCAGATATGAATGGGAGGGTCAGAAGGGAAGGAAGGGAGGAAAACAGGGTGGTCTGGGGGATTTTCTCTCTTACAATGCTTTTGAAGATATAAATTGAAGTGCAAAGAGTTTATTTTTATTATCATTACAAAATCTGATTTGAATGCCCTATTCAAAATGACTGGTTTTGCTCCTATCAGTATTGAATGAGGAGGTTAGTCTCTTTAACAATACATGAGCCTTTAAACTGACACAGCACTTCCTTCCTTTCTTTAGTTGCACGAGTTTCTGAATGTTGGCAAGGGGATTTCTGATGACATTGCACGAAGATTTCCAGTGTACGCTTTGGACTTCACTGATGGTATGTTGGCCGATGTTTATGAAAGTGTTGGCCTGATTCTGAATTTTTGTGATGTGATGTCCTGTTTACAGTGTGCATTGAATGTGTCCTTTGATATGTGTAATAGCTCTGTTATTTAGAGGAATATTTTGACAAAAGCCTGTGAATAGGCAGCGTGGCACATTATAGATTACAATCTTGCAGTGTTCCTTTAATGAAGATGTTAGCACTATGTAGATGAGGATTTTAATTTTTATTAAGCAATGAGGCAATTGAAGGGGTTGATTGTCGTCATGTGTAGACACAGATCAACTCACTGCAACCTAATTAGTCAGCACTGGCCTAGTAGGCCCTTGGTGCTGTCTTTGCAAGCCAGCATCAATAGCAATTATGGTGTTGCTGTGAGAGTTGAGAATGCTTAAACAAAATCAGAGATGCTTGGTAACATCAACGCACTGCTTTTAAAAACAGGATACAAGAGCAGTAATACTTTTTTGATACTGAGCCTCAGGTTTCAGGCTTTATATAGCTCCCACAATGGCTTTATTGATTTTAAATCCCTTTCTCCCTCTTTATAGAATGGTTTGGGTGGGAAGGGAACTTTAAAGGTCTCTAGTCCAACCCCCTGCCATGGACAGGGACACTTTCCACTAGATCAAGTTGCTCCTGAGGTCACTCAGAGCATCATCCAGCCTGGCCTTGAATGTTTCCAGGGATGGGACATCTACCACCTCTTTGGGCAACATGTGGCAGTGTTTTACCACCCTGATTTTTTAAAATTAAAAAAAAAAATTCTTCCTTATATCTAGTCTAAATCTACTCTTTTACTTTAAAACCATTACCTGTTGTTCTGTTGCGACAGGCCCTGATAAAATTTTGTCCTTATCTTTTTTTATAAGCCCCCTCTAAGTACTGCAAGGTTGCTTTAAGATCTCCCTGGAGCATTCTCTTCCCCAGGCTGAACAAGCCCAACTCTCTCAGCCTGTCCCCATGGCAGAGGTGCTCCAGCCCTCTGAGCATCTTCGTGGCCTCCTCTGGACTCACTCCAACCAGCTGATATCTTTCTGATGTTAAAGGCTCCAGAGCTGGATGCAGAACTGTATGTGGGGTCTCACTAGAGCCAAGTAGAGGGGAAGAATCCCCTCCATCCTGCTGGCCATGCTTTTCTGGATAAAGCCTGGGATATGGTTAGCTCTCTGGGCTGTCAGCATATACTGCCAGCTCATGTCCAGCTTTTCATCCACCAGAACTGCCAAGTCCTCCTCTTCAGGGCTGCTCTCGATCCCTTCATCCTCAGCCTGTATTGATACTGGAGGTTGCCCTGACCCATGTGCAGGACCCTGCACATGGCCCTGTTAAACCTCATGAGGTTCATACATCAGATGACATCAAGATGGAAGAAGCTCTGGCTGGCATTCTGTCCTCAGAAGTGTCAGCTGCACCACTCAGCTTGGTGTCATATGTAAACTTGCTGAGGCTGCACTCACCTTCACTTTAAACTTTCACTTTGAGATTCTTAAAGGCCTCAGAGATTGTAAAAGTCTTCAGGGCAAACCATAATTACAAAGTCTCAGCATGACATCAAAACATGTTCAGTTTCTTACAGATTACTGGGGAGTTAGTTAATATGTTTAAGTATCAAACACCAAAAGTTTGCATAAAATAAAGAAGTAGGATATAGGCAAGGAGAATCTCTGGGCTCTATCAAACACCTTCCTGCTGTTAAAACCCCCCTTAGCTCAAGCCACAATATTCCAGCCCTTCCCCTGTACCTATGCCAACTTCTCTTGGAGTTGGCATAAAAAAATAAGATGTGCACCTGAGCTCCATTCTGTAGACAAGCATTCTGGTGCAAAGCCACATTCCACAGCAGCTTAAGCTGAGAGCAAGTGTTGCTGGGGTATGGATGTGTCCTCCCTCCATTTCAATTGGTGAAAACGGGCACAGGAATAGTCTGTTGGCTGCTTGGCTGAAGGGAGTTATCATGTCTGGGGGAGCTGCCAAGTAGTTTCTTCCCACAAAGATCCAGCTTTATCTTCTGAGACTGCTTTACCCACCACAATGGATTCTGAAGTTAGTGGTATCCACTTTGCTGGGAAGAATGAAATGGATGAGATGTGGGATCAGCACAGGGGTTGAGTGCTTGGATGCTTTCTCCAAATGCTTTGTAACTGCTGGGATGAAATTATTTTCAGGAGGCTTGTGGTGAAAGGAGGTCAAACTCAAACATAACTAATGCCATCTTCTATTGGGATTGAGGGTATGTTGAGGAAGAAGGGGGACAAGAAAATATTTTCAGGGTAGGAGCAAGGAGTCTCATAAAAGCAAGAAGTATTTCTTGGCATGTGCATTATTGGCACCAGATCTGGCAGGGGATGTAAGCCCCTAATCTGGACACCTCTGGAATGGGCTCAGGATGCTTGATCTTTCTGGCTGTTCTTTGTAGGGCTGTCTAACTTTTCATTGTAAAAGGATACTAAAGCACTTAAGAACGGAAGTGCTGCAGGACTTGTTGGGGGAAGCATCCTGTGGGCACGCACATACATCTGAACAGAGCAGTATCTGCTCTCTGCTCATGGCTGTTTGAACCTGCTGTGCTCAGGACACTCAAACATCATACGATGGTCTTGCAGCTAGCTTTAGCTGTCAGCAGATTTGGAAATCCACTACAGGGTCCATGTCCTGGCTCTGCATGCATCCAAGGTAACCTGTGTGTGCTTCCTGTCATCCCTGGAGCTGTCAGCTATAGCCAGGTCCACAAGCTTTCCATGAACTGATGTACATAGCAGATCAGGCATGGCCTAAACAAGATGCTGGGGTTGTCTAGCTTGAAAGAATTGTTCCCTTGGTTGCATCTGCCCTGAGTGATGAAATATTGTTATTGTTAGAATTTAGCATTAGGAATATTGCAGGAAAATGGGTTTGATATAAAATGCAAATATATGTTAAAAAGCTTTGTTATACAATTTCTGGAGAGTGGAAGAGGTAGAAATGAGCCAAGTGAAACTCAAGAACTGCTGCAGCTCAAACATGAAGTACTTGCCTTAGGAGCAATTGTGGCCTTTCAAATAGGATATGGAGGAAAGAGGATTTTTAAAAACCTGTATATATTATAGTATGTGTCACTTCTTCCCAGAAACCAGAAATTAAGGTGAATTCTTTAAGGATCTGTGTGGAATGAAAACCAGGTGGAGCATAAAGCATCTGCCATAAAACACCAAGACCGAAGGTGATCAGGAATGTGAAATTCCTGGACCATCTCAAAGCAGCAGTGTATCAGAACATTGGGGATTTGAGCTATCCAAGTATCTGCGCTGCAGACAACCACACATGCATCATCAAAGAATTCTGAATTACACAGATGCCATTTTTGAATGGTTGGAGTTTCTAAATCCTCAATCTGAGAAGCATCCTGGGATTTTGGTTTAGACAGATAAACTGATTAAGGGCAGGGTGATAAATAATAAAGATTTTGTTGGGCCAGCAAATGTTTTGTCAGTTGGACTTCTGTGGGATAGGTCATCTTTACATGCTGCACAAAGCAGGCCATTAAATTATCCTTAACCATCATGACTTGGGAAAGGAAAGAGAGGAATCATGTCTCTTTTTTTTTTTTTTTCCAGATTAGGAATTTGTCAGCTTCAGGTCTGCTTTGGTTTGTAGAAGTCTTGTGTATTTTACTGAACAAGCAAGGATTAAGGAAGAGTTTTCTAAACTTTTGGTCCAGGACCTTAGTGATATGGATGGCTTGTAATGGGTGTCCTCCAGCAGAGGAGCATATGAAGATGAACAGTTGGAATATGCAGAGCCTAAGAACACCTGTAACTTTAAAGGAAA
The DNA here is from genome assembly GCF_000690775.1 of Eurypyga helias. Classification (NCBI taxonomy): domain Eukaryota; kingdom Metazoa; phylum Chordata; class Aves; order Eurypygiformes; family Eurypygidae; genus Eurypyga; species Eurypyga helias. Next base: position 14,603 of record NW_010244196.1, read on the forward strand.
GCTAGAATTAACACGATTTGGCATGAGGTCTCCTCTTTGACTACAGCATTTGTTTATAGGATTCTGCTTTTTTAGTTTGTACAGGACTTCATCCAGATCTTCTCAACTGGGCTCAAAACATGTGTATCATTATATTATTATTCTTTAAGATTCAGTCAAACCATAGGGACTTCCTGATTTTTTTTTTGGTCATTTTGAGGCTGGTTTGAGTGAAGGGAGGGAATTCTGCCTGGTCTCAGTTACAAGATTCCTGAAACATCTTAAAGTTCCTACCTTTACTTTCAGTCTGTGTTTTCTGGTACAATGCAGGAATAAACACTAAGTGCCTGGAGTGCCCAGGGGTGACATTTGAGGTGCCTGAGGCTTTTATGGTTAGCTTTGCTGTGTTTTGCTGTATCCCTTCACTCCTTGGAAAGGAAGGGTGAAGAGAAGAGGGCTGAGATTTATTCTCTTTCCGTTTTCATTGACCTGAGTCCCTGGCACATGGGCTGTGGTGAGTGGATAATTAAGCTGGAGGTGTGGACTCCTCCCTGTCCTTGGTCCTGCAGAGGGTCAGTAACCAGCTGCTGAGAGTACAGCAAGCACATCTGCTGGTAGAATCCTCAGGACTTAGTGGTAGTGTTTTGCAGGAGGGAGATCTCCAAAGACTCCATGTAATGCAGGTATGTGTACAAGGAAGGTTTGAAGGCACTGGAAAAATGGAACTTGAACAAGAAGTTTTGTCTTGTTGATTAAGGGGCTTAAACTTGCTAAAATGTTGCCTGTGGTATGTGCCAAATCTTCAACTCTCCCACCTGGTTGCACTGGCCACCTTGTTTGGCATGACTTCATTCTTGAGGGTGGAGGAAAAATAAGGGGATTGCAGATAAGCTTTTTCTGCAGTGCCTCTGCTGCCCTAGGTTAGATGATGACATAGCTCCTGCATCACTCTGCAACCCATCATTCCTAAATATCACCTGGGTGTAGAACTTCAGCAGCCACTCAAAGGCTGACTTGGATGCTTTGGGGCATCATGACCTGAATTTGCAGTTATGATGCTTTTGAACTCTCTGTCAGTGGTGGTTGGGAATGCATTAGAGATGCATAAAAGCGTCTTGTTTTGTCTGTGGATGTTTCTTTCCAAGAGACTAGTACTTCATGGGAAATAAGCTGAAAGAAATGAAAAGGGAAAGCTCTGATCCCTTGATTTGTTTCTTCATACTTTTCTAGTCTTAACATATGCTTGGCTTCTGTGCTCCAAAATGAGTTAAGAGTGGATTTCCTTTTCCAGCTAAGTTCTTAGTCTCACTTGCACTGTGATATACTCTTCACAGGACTTTGAGGAAGATTCATCTTCTGTTCATCTTCAGAAAATTGGACAGAGTCCAGCAGCTACTAACATAAGTGAAAGCCCATCTTGAGGGCATTAGCAGAAGTCTGTAATGCTTTGAGTTTCTATGGCTGAAAACCTATGAGCAAATATTCTTATTGTGTGTTTTTTACCATTGGAAAGTGATTTCCCCTCCCCCCCCCGCCCAAGTCAGGACCTTAACAGACACATCCTTTCTGCTGTGCTGCAGATTGGTATAATTAAACTTGTTTTGTGTTGAATATTTCAGAGAATTGGGAAAGAACATTAATAGTCAGACATTTCATAGAATGTCCATCTGTTTCTCGATTCAGTACATGTGCAATTAGTAGGCTTAAGGAGCTCTAGTCCCAGTCTCTGGGTCTTTTGGTCATCAACTTATTGATGCAAAATGCCAAGCAAAGTGAGGCTAGCAATGCTGCAGTTTCAGAGAAAACTCTAACCTTGTCTTTAAAAATACGACATTTCAGAAATTCAAGCAAGTAAAATAGAAGTGTCATGTTGATGAACGTAATTGCTTCCCATTTCAATGTGTAGATGTACCTTAATTTCAAGGGATTGCTTCTGTAATAGTCAGCTACCCAAATTTCACAGCTGGACTGGGAGTTGATTTTCTACTACAAATTTCCATTATGTAGTTGGAGTGACACATTTTTCAATGGCTTTATAAGCCTGCTGCAGAAGACACACCATCATAATGCAGCCCACCCTCTTTTACATGAGGTGCTGTCAGTCCCCAGGTTGCAAATAAACCCTGAAAATATTTAGCCAGATGTTGACTTTAAAAAGGCAAAAGGCAAACTGTGGTTAGCACTGGATTTTAGTGCTGGTCTCAGGTGAATCTGTACAAGGAGTCAGTATTTGCTGATGATTTTAACTGCAATTAGAGTGATTAATCATGTTTGTGGAAAGGGTATGTTTAATCTGATGTAGTTTTCTCCATTATGAAGTGAGTTTTGCTGCCCACCAGTAGGGATTCTTAGCTCCTTAGATCTCTTGTGGTTGATTATGGACTAAAAGTACTGCTTTGTACTAGAAGTCTTGGATTCAGCCATGATGTGGCAAAGGACTCATGCTTGCTTTGCAAGGATTGAAGCTGAAACTAAAAGCCATGTGTGAGCTTTTGTGATATTTTCAAGGCATCTTCTTTCCCTCTGCCCCCTTGTACTACAGTTTATCTGACTGCAAGTGTTTTAGAAAGCATCCCATCTCTTACGTAGTGCACACTGCTCTGCAAATGAGCTTTTTCTTTTTAATTGGTTGCTTCTCTGCTCCTGGCTGCCTGTCTTCCAAAGGTTTCAGGGATTGTTGCATCAGACCTTTGTTGGCAAGATTCTTGTTTAAAAAAAAAAAGTGTTCTGGAGTGGTGCAGAGTCCCCAAAACCAGGATGTTGCCATCCCTACTTAAGAAGCTACCACTCTGTCTACTGTTTGCCAAGTCTTTCCTTTTCTCTAAAGGTCTTGGACACTTGAGGGTGTGAGGTAGGACCCTGCAGCTGTTGGACTCAAGATCACATGAGAAAGCTTCATCTGCAAGAAGTAGATTTCAGGCCTTTTGGTTGCCAAGAGTGGTCAGGAATGTGGTCTGTGGTTTCTGAATCTTCACAATAAATTGAAAGGAATCTGTCTTGAAACAGCTGGTCCTATGACTCCTGGAAGGTCAGGCTCATATTTGCATGCTTGAGATGTCTCTTGTCAAGTTTCAGCCCCTGGCTTTTTTTTTTGGGGGGGGCGATGCTGAGCATCAGAAGTCCTATTTGTCTGCTCTTCTCATGTCTGCAAACAGGAACGGTCACAAGGCATCCTTTATTCATGCGACTGCCTGTTTGTTACACACCTTCTTTGATTTTTGGGTTCTGCATCCTCCTTCTGTACTTATCGATGTACTCCAAATGGTGCAGAAAACAGATAAGATCCTAAAGTCACTGAGTGATTGCTTTTCTTTCTGCTAATACTGTCTGTTGTGGCAGTGTCCAGGCTTTCTCACTTGTCGCACCAACCATCTCTAATGCAAAGCCCTCCCTTCTCTGATTCAACTCATTGGCTTGTAGCCTCCTCAGCAAGGAAACTGATGCTGGCAAAGGCTTAGATGGGCATTTGGGAGCTTAGGGGTCAGTGCTTGCGTTGGAGTTGACTGCTCAAGAGGCTTCCAGAAAGGGCAATTGGGCAAGTCGCAACTTGTCCAACTGTCTTGCAGGGGCATCATCAAGGATAGTGACACAGACAGGCTGAAGACTGTTTCAAGGTTTAATTTGAAAAGGCCTTCTCTGGTGTAGCCTCTCTGAAGAGACTGCTCAGTGGCAAAACTTACATTCTTCTTGAGTAGTATCAGCTGTTGTCATCTCATCCTTTTCCTTGTGTGATATGAGCTCATTGAGGATGGACATCAGCCTGAAAACAGGAAAGGGAAGGGAAACTACTTCAGAGGCCCTTAAATTCATACTGTGACACTTTAATTCTCTTTCTGGCTGCTTTTGTTTTGGCCTGGTGTGTTTTTTTCCAATAGAGATGAGAGGGAGTGAGTGCATGGAAAAGTGAAAACCTATCCTCTCAGAAGTGCTTTTTTTTTTTTTTTTAAAAAACCCAAAACTCTCAATGTACGCTTTCCTGACCTCTCCTCTTGTGCTATTTGTTTTCGTAAGTCTGCTCACACTTAATTGGCTCAGCAAAGCATATTATTGATTCAAACCTATAGTCTCCGATTTCTGCCTGGGGAGAAATGAAGTGCTTCATGTCTTTACAACTCACGATGCCTTGGGCAGGAAAATAAGTGATCACCATAAACCTCATTAGGGACATAGTCCAGAATACCTAGAAAGTTGGTGTTAAAAAGGCAGGGGATTTGGGGGGTTTATAAATCCTAAACTTATAGTTTCTGCTTTGATCCTCTTCCAAGCTTTTGCGGCTGGCAAAACAGAACAAATGTCTTCCAGTATTTCCTGTTTTGACGATGCTAGAAATGTCTGTTGAAGCAGTCTGGTGACATGTTGGTGCTTCTACTCTGGTCCCAGGTGAACAAAAACATGGTTGTGCACAATCAAGCATTAAAGACCTACCTATATGCTTAAGACTAAAGCGTGGACTAAGTTTCTGTGTTTTTCTGTCAGTGTGAAAAGAACTAATGCCGACATACGGCTGATTTGAGCAGGGTGTTTCAATGCTTTACAAATAGGCAGTACTAATGTGACTTTTGTTATGGTTTACACTAGGTGTTATAGGAAACAACAAAGCTATAGGAAAATACATCACAACTATGATCTTTCTGTATTTTGCCTGCCTCCTTCCATCCATTGCATTTGGGTCACTTAATGATGAAAATACCCGAGGAGCTATAGGTAAGTTTGTCAGTTTTATGCATCTGTTACAGGATTCCATGTATTCAAACTGGGTAGCTCTGGTCACAGAAAGCTTTGATAGTTTTTATTTACTGGGGGTGGGGGTGGGGGGGAACCAACCAGCACTGAAGGCTTTTCTAATTGTTACGTTCATTACTTTTTCTCAGAAGAGTGGAGAAGTTGAACACTACTTTGAGGAGTACCATCTGACTTGACTGATGCAGATATATGTTACTGTATTTTTAAATTATGCTCACTTTGTAACTGTGTAGTCATCTACACGTTTCTCCTAGTACAAACTCCTGTGCTTTTGATCTGAATTTGATTGCCAGTATCCAAACCACTGGTGTAGTGGAGGATGCTTCGCTCTATCCCAGTTGTGGCTTGAAAACAGTTCATACTGCTGTTACAGTTCCTGGGAGTCTTAGTTGAAATCTTATCCTGAAGGCCTCCACAAACACTGGTAATGTTTTTGTAGCTCTTTAATTTTTAAATTTGTTTTAAAAACTCCAAAACCAAATAACAGCAACAAAAAAGCCCCCCAAAAGACCAAGCAACCAACAAAACAGGAAAACCCACCTAACTTTAATAGTTCAGCATCTGGAAACCTGATGTCACAAACTAGTGGCACAAGTTTTCTGGCAAACGGTGACTTCGTGCTTTTACAGTCTTACCTCTATACTCTCTAAACATTAATGCTTGGGTGCTATGCCCTGTGAATGCTCCTTATTCAGGGAGGTGTTGGTTACACTGTTTTGTTTTCCTCCTTCCTAATTACTCATAGATGTGCAGAAGACAATTGTTGGCCAGTGTATTGGAGGGCTGCTTTACGCGCTGTTTTCAGGGCAACCTCTAGTTGTACTCCTAACTACTGCTCCTTTAGCACTCTACATCAATGGTAAGTCTATTAAATGTGTACATTGGGACTGTGATTGCAATGGGACTTTGTACAAGAACTTTGCAATCCTGTTAGAGCTTTAGTTGTGTGTGCTTAATAAATTAATACTCAAGGACTGCTTCTGGTGCTAAAGGATAGGAGAGGAATTTGGTTAAGGTAAAGTTTGATTTTGAGAGAAATCATCTTGCATAGAAAAATGTTCTGTGAGAATAAGCTTTTTTGCCTTGATGAGGAAATCTTTTTCATCTGATGGTTTTCTCGTGTGGCTGCATTTAACCAACTTGAGGATAAGAACCTGAGACAATGGGGTTTTTTTGTTGGTGACTGTTGATCTTCTCAGGGGTGATCAGTAGCTTTCCAGTTATGCTTGCCAGCTGATATTACTGAGCCATGGATGTAAAGGAGCAAACTCAGTATCTATAGCAACAGTCAGATGGGTTATGACTAGCTTGAAGGGTTTAAGACATGAGGTTTTGTCCACAATACGGTGACTGAGTGAACATGGTGTAAAAGCATGTATGAGATCCCTTGCAGATTCAAGAGCAGATTTAAAGGGCTGATTTTGTCGCCTTGATCCTTAGGAGAGATGCTTTGAGCTGTGTGTGGGAGTTTTCCAAGTGCTTCTCCCTGTTTCCAGTGGAGAAAAAGGAGTGAAGAGAACGATTTCAGTTGGCCCAGTGTTCATATGGGAGTGTAAGAACAGGGTTTTAATGCTCTCTGCCATAACTGCGTTGTGATGAACTCTTGAAACTGGTTCTTTTTGCTATCAAGCAGATGGGAATCACAGGGTGGTAATGACAAAAGTTTAATCTGACATGTGAATGCTTCATTTTTGCAGTCATCCGAGGAATCTGTGATGACTACAACTTGGATTTCAGTGCTTTCTATGCCTGGATTGGACTGTGGAACAGCTTTTTCCTTGTGATGTACTCCCTCTTTAATTTCAGTCTTCTGATGAAGCTCTTTAAAAGGTAGCTATTTTCAAGAAGTCATATTTTGATCAGATTATTCAGCAAATGGAAAAATTATACATTCCACAAGCTCCTTTAATTACAAACTTGCCACAAAATATATCTTGCGAGATGAGGCTAGTATCATTTCAGCTTATTGTTCCAGCTTGAAAGAAGCTTTTAAAGATTCACTGGGTTTTGTTTCCTGAGTTGGAGTCTAAGTAAAACTAGTGTATTTTCATGTAAATGTATGAATGTGCTGATTTTCCTTTGAATGGAGTTGAATGCAGACTTTGCTAATAGCTATATTAATTCCTGGGATTTTTTTCACAGGTCAACAGAAGAAATAATTGCACTTTTTATATCCATCACGTTTGTGCTTGATGCCTTCAAAGGAATTATTAAAGGTAAGTCTTGCAACAGCATTTTTCAGTGCGCATATCTCTGCTTTGCTCCCTTGTCAAAGGGAAATACAGGGCTGCAAATATGCATGATGTTTGCTTGTCTCGTGTTCATTCAGGTCTTCATGAGAAAAGAAGTGTCTGAGATTTGAGGCAGCCCTGTGTCAAATTTTCACCTGAATACACAGAATTTCTACTGGATCAGATTTCAGTTAGCTGAGATGGGATTGGTATCTTAACAAATGGAGAAACCATATTAATGTTGCTGTGAAAGTCTTCCCCTGATACCAGTATCTAAGAAGTCTAAATGCTGTGCATCTAGACCTCTTTTCTTGCCACATTATTAAAACTACGTAGGGGGGGAGTTGAAAGATGGGTTGAGATTGCCCATGCTTACGTGAGCGCTGAGACCCTTATTTAATGGCATGAATGGTTGAGCATGGATGAGGACTGTAATGCTTTCCAGCATGCTCCTAAAGCTATTCTGCCCTTTCCAGCCACTTGGTCCCTGTTTCTGGGTTAAATTCTAGGTGAGCAGCCTTGGGGTTTAACACATTTCTCTGGCACCTTTACTTCTCCTGATTAGGATTGGCAGGAGGTATTTGTGAAGGTGAAAGACATTAGCAGAAGTGCCATGTGAATGGCAGCCTTTCTGCTCATCCCAGTGAGGAGCTGGCCAAGTCTGTATTCCTTGTTGTTTGGTTTTTTTTTTTTTTTAATGACCTATTGTACAACAGCACAAGGTTTGGGCTATCCTTTAAAATCCTTCAGAATATACCTGAGCACATCCTTTGTTTTCAAGATTCTCAGGCTTGGCTCATTATGGTATCTTTTGTGCAAGGAGAACACTCTCAAAGAGCAGGTTTGATGCTACAAAGCAATTTGAAGTGAGGTATTTCCTCGCTTCGTTGGGAATCCTTAATTTGGCTCCTTGGGCATATGCTTTAATTGTGCAATCAGTTTGGTTTTTTAGCTGCTGAACACCTGCATCTTTCAAATAACCTGCTTAGACAAAGCTTGGTGAAGGAGAAGCTGCTCTGGGATACTTTTGCTTTCTGCTTGCTCTCTGTGTAGCTGTGAGCTTTGCTTAACATGCTGTTAGTGCCCCATTCTGGAGGCGTGAAACGGTCTCCCTGTGGCACAAAGGTGTTCCTCCACAGAATATTCAGCTGCTCTGTAAAAATTGGCAGATGCAAATGTTCACAGTGCTTCTGTAGTGGAGAGTTGATTTCCCATGGCAGGGGAATGAGGTGCAGGTTAAAGGTAGAGAAAATGTCCATTGATCTTGGCTGCCAGACTCTCAAGTAATACCTCATAGTATTGCAATGGGGACAGGAGAGGATCCTGCAAGTTAATTAGTGAATTAGTGCAGTTCTTCCTTGTGCATGGGGAAGGGCTGAGGTTATAGGGAACAATGGTAATAAAATCAAACCAATGCTCTGCTCGTTTGCCAGCTTGTGTTGGCTTGAGCTGTATCTGGGAGTGTTCAGTGCATCAACAGATAGAACCCCAGGTCCAGCCACATTTCCAGATGCAGAAGGCACCGATGCTGGCAGGCACAGACTTTATCTTTAACCCTCTCAGTGCTCATATTTAAACACATGACACCAGTGCAGCTCACAGCCATGTGCTCATCTTCATTCCACTCCTATTTTGTAGCAGAAGATGGTGGTGGTTGCTGCCATCTACCCTTCCCACTTGAAACTTTGGCTGAGCAGTTAAGCAGGAGGAGAAAGCTGATACCTCCTCCATGCTGTTAAATAATGCCCTGGTAATGGCTAGCCAGCTGACAGCAACTTTAGGCTTCCTGAGTGCCAGGGGACATGCTGCTCTTGCTTGGATATGTTTTCCTCAGTCTGTTCACAGCCTTGATTTGTTTTTAATTTTTTGCAAGGTATTCAAGGTACAGGGAAGAAGGGGGGGGAGGTATAGGATGCCGTACAGAGGAATGAAGCCATGTGCGTTCACACTATCCCGGGGACACATTGTTTTTGTCGTGTGGTCCAGCCATCGAAGCTGTGTGTGTTTGATCTTGACATCTGCACTCTGCAGGAAACAGCGGTGAACTGGCTGAAGCAAACAAAGTGAGTTAATGTTTTCATAGGGAGCTTGAGCATGTGCTAGCCTTGAATAGCTCTGTTTCAGTGAGGGCACCACCTGCTTCGCTGCTCTCTCTGAATGTGGGCATCAAGATTCACTTTGCTCTGTTATAAACACAAACAATAAATCTGCAGGATTCAAATGGCTTATAGCAAGTTTGTGGTGCAGGACAAAGGCCACCACTAGTCATGTTCTTATTGCTTTAATTAAAATACAAGAGTAAAGTCAAAGTTTCTTCCCCTGTGTCCAGGCTTGTCCTGTGACCAGGAGCAATCCTACCTGGTTTTGAGGTGGCTGCAAATTGAATTGCAGCCTTGAGAGGTAGAGTACATAGATGTAGTCAGGCTGAGCACAGTGCACCAAAGATGTGCTCAGCCCTAAATATATTAGTGCAATATAGCCAAGTGTGGGGAAGCTGAGAAAACCAACAAGACTCCCCTAAAAAATAGCTTGTTTCTTACTTATTTGAGTCCAAATCTAAGTGCAGAGGCATGGAAATACATTCTGCATGGTTGCTGAGTTGTGTGTGCTCTGTTTACCATATGCCCGGTGATTGTGGCTGTCTCCAGGACTTGGTAACGCTTATGGCCAGCTGAGTTGGTGAACAGGCTTTTAGCCCTGGCCAGCTGCTAATCCCCAGGAAATACTGCCATAATCACTTTTGTTATGACAGAGGTGTCCTTTAATGTTCAGAGACGGAAACTGCAAATCTTCCAACAACCTGTTCCATGTTGGTGTGTGGGTCATGGCAGTGCTCTGTGCCTCAGTCTACCTGTTGGCAAAGCAGGTGTGGGTGTCCTGCCTGGGCTGGACACAGCTGTGAGGATGGAGAGAGGAAATGATAGCAGAGCCTCTTCTGTAGCATGCGATGCAGAAATACACAGTGCTAACGGGGCCATAATGAGAGTGCGCCTTACTGAGGGAAGCTTTCTTGTGCTTTACAAGTGCAATGATCTTCTTGTTTCTGGCGGCTGCTGTGAGCAAATTGAAAGGTTAAATCTTGACCTGTAACTTCTGTGATCTTAAAATTTATATACGGAAGTATTGAATGTGAAGTAACCAATCTTCTCTTGTGACCTTCATGCCTTGTTGACCCCATCTACTTCTCAAATGCCCAGACTCCTTTTAAAATATGAAGGTGGTACAATAAAGATTGTACCCCATAAACATGGGGTGTTTTACATCGGGGTGAGCTCCAAACCGGCCATAACACAAACTCTGCTTTGATCAAATTCAAGGTGGTGGCAAATACCAATTTTTCTTTGCAAGGATGTTTAAAGTTTGTTTTGCTTGTTCTCAAAATTATAGAATTGCAGTTGTGTTTTCCCCATTTTTCCCTGTAGCTGCTGCAGATGGAAAAGCTGATGTGCCTGGGGTGTTCAGAAACTTTATTATTTGGGGGTGGCGGGAAAATGCTGTAACAAAGAGCATTATAGCTGAAGCTTCAGATTGTCGTAATTCTGCCTGAAGAAGATGGTCTTGCCCTCAACTCTTGAGTTTCCTTATGCAAAGCTTGAAAAGGAATACTTTAACCAAAGCAGAGTAGAGGGGACTGCAAAGCTCTGACATATGATGGTTTACATCCTTTGATATCTTCCCACTGGTATGGAGAAGAGTGGGTGCTCCCTGCTGCACTGGATCACATAACATAGGACTATCAAGGGTGAAAAGCCCAAATCCCATCTTCTGGTTTTACTTACTCTTTGTGGCAACTCAGGCTCTCATTCCCACAAGAGGTGAACTCATCCCAACACCACATTTGCATGCTTGAAGCCAGCCAGTGATCTAGAAATGGGGACACAGCTGTCTAAATGATCAAGAGCAAAAGTGTATTTGCAACTGTTAATTACTTCTATGAATGCCTCTGAGCTAAGCTAATGTATTTAGGGACAGTTCCAGAGGCATTACTGGGTGTTTCACTTGTACAGGTTTACTTCAGATGCTCTGTAACTCTCTCCCAATTTGCAGTGTAAATTTGAATGTTCTGCCAGGTTTTGCATATCATCAACACTTATCTCTTAAAATCTGCACCAGCCTTGGAAGAAAAGTAATTACTGTGCATTTTGTAGTCTGCTTAAGGATCTGTGCAGCCTGGCTGCTCTGATTTATTTTATTTTTTTTTTAGAGATCCTGATGAAGTTTGTTTACCAGGCTGCTGAAAGTAGGGGTGGTGGGGTGTGTATGTATAATATATTGTATAATATATGTATATATTCAAGAGCAGTGATTCTAGGGCTAGGAACACAATTGCATAAATAATTAGCGCTGGAAGTCCTTACAGTTCATATGTGTTGCTTTAGATAAATTTAACTTCTACCTGTTAAACTAAGTGAAAAATAAATTTGTAAAGCACTGTCTGTATAAGGGAAGCAGCTCTCCTGATTTCCCCCCCCCCCCCCCAGGGGTTTGGGGGGTAGC